>NW_027069707.1:0-17932 GCF_002906115.3 Quercus suber | reverse complement strand
AAAAAAAAAAAAAAAAAAAAGCAATGTAGAACGTCAAGCAATCTTTGAAAGATTGCTAATGGAAAGTTGAGGAGAGGCTGCATGAGTCACATTGCCACTAGAGTGTCTGCCAGCCCCAAAACAATTCGAAGAATTTGGCAACAAGGTAAAGCTTCTCAACTTGAGAATTTTGTTGCTGATGTGAATTGTAAATTTCCAAAAGGTGTTGGACGAAAATGAATCCAAATAGATTTCAACGAGGTTTCAAAAATTCCTTTTCGTCGACGTACCAATATTCGATCAATGGTTGCTGCTATGAATGTGGCTAAATCAACATTCCATAGACGTATTAAATAAGGGGCTATTAGGCCACACTCAAATGCTTTGAAGCCATATTTTTTTATGGAGAACAAGAAAGCGAGACTTCAATTTTGCTTATCCATGCTTGAGCCCAATAGTCTCAACAACAATCCAATTTTTAAAAGTATGTTCAATTATGTCCATATTGATGAAAATCGGTTTTACATGTCCAAGGAATTAGAAAAGTATTATCTTCTCCCTCAAGAACAAGAGCCTTTACGTACTTGTAAAAGCAAATTGTTTATTACCAAAGTAATGGTTCTTGCTGAAATAGTTCGACCAAGATTTGATTCATCTAGAAATCAAGAATTTTATGGAAAAATTGGAATTTTTCCATTCACATTCAAGGAGCCTACCAAACGCACCAGTAAGAATCATGTGGCTGGCACAGTAGAGACAAAGCCAGTATCATCAGTGACCAAAGATGTGATAAGATCATGCATAATTGAGAAAGTTCTTCCCGCAATTTGAGCTAAATGGCCACATGATACGAAGGATGTCATATTCATTCAACAAGACAATGCTAAGCCTCACATTGACCCGGATGACCCTAAATTTCTTGAAGTTGCATCAAGTGATGGATTTAATATAAATTTATCCTACCAACTGCCTAATAGTCCAGACATGAATGTTTTGGATCTTGGATTTTTTAGAGCTATTCAATCACTGCAGCATCAAGAAGCACCTTCAACAGTTGATGATTTAGTCAATGCAATAGAAAAAGCTTTTCATGATTTGCCATCATAAAGCCTAAACCGCGTTTTCATAACTTCGCAACAATGCATGATTGAGGTGATAAAAGATTCTGGGGGAAACAATTATAAGTTGCCACATATGGGAAAATAAAAATTAAAGAAGTATGGTCCTCTTCCCCTTTAGCTTAGATGTGATCGCGATATTGTGAAAAAAGCCATCCTTCACCTCCAGTAGATGGTTTTCATTCATTTTTAGCAACTTCTGTTTTACTCTCTTTTTCCTAATTTCTTTGCTCTTGTACGTATTTCTTGAATCCTCTGTAGATGGCTCTTTGTTGAAGGTTTTCTGTTTTTGAGGAAAAAAAATCTAAATAAGAATGGTTTGTGTATATAGATTAAGACTTTAAGCTTTTGTTTTTCTTTGTTGAAGGTTTTTTTTTTTTTTTTTTTTTTTTTAATTATTTATATATATATATATATATATATATAATTTGAATAAAGATGGCATGTATAGTGGATTTCAAAAATCCTCTCTTTTAATTTTTTTTAATTAAAAAAATGCTCCCACAAATAAATTAAGGGCATAAAGGGAATGTTAATAAATTAATGATGTTTGACTTTTTAAATAGGACATAATTTTGGAACATCCCAAAATGAAATAAAAGCCAAACAATTTGGGACAGAATGAGTATCTCATATCTTTGCTATTTTGACAACTGTAAACCTAGTTGACATCATGATGGGTCAGGTTGACACCCATCATACAGTTTAACATATCTACATTGCCTAATATCCCAAAGATGTTTGGAGAATACTGAGTGAGGCAAAGTTTATAGAAAATTAGGAAGTCCCTAGTTACCCTACCCATGGAAATTTGCATCCTACCTTCTATAAAAGCAATCATGGGGATGACCACGGCACCAGTGGGCCTCTTAGTATGCCATTCCCATAAATGGTAGTGCTCTATCTTTACCCCAGCAGGAATATTATATCTAGTTTTAAGAGCCTCCCTCACCTCGGGCGTACTAACCAAACTAGCAAATCTACCCATCCCTATGACTTAGCAAAAGAGAAGAAAAAAGAAAAGAAAGTACTTTAGGCTAAGTGAGGATTGAGGACACTTACAAATTTAGGAAGTTGGGCTCCTCTAATAGCTTCTCTGATATTAGGGTAAAGACTGGTGAAATGCGAGCAAATGATCCCCTTTCCCCTTTATATAGGGTTGAAAAAGGAGCAGTAACTTTTCCGCCCAAAAACCCAAAAAAACCTCAGCCCTTGGATCTTCATCGCACAGTAGAACATGGGGAACATAAAGTTGCCTGCGAGATTTACTATAGCGTTAAGTGGCAGCAGGAGTGGAATTTTGAGGGGCTATTGTGGGAGGTGTAAGATCTGAGTACAGAATAGAGCTCGTGGGCCAAGTTCAAGGAAGGGGAAGGGCCCACCCACACATTAGTCCTAACCCAACATGTGGATGAGAATCCGAGGAGGAACCATGAAGAAGCTAATGTTCCAAGGAGCCCGAAGAGCGAGCATTCCACAAGAAATGTCATGCAGGCCACTTAACTTTTTCTCTGTTAATTTAAAAGCCAAATCATACTTGTATACTAAAGTTGACCTCGAAAACCCATTTTCTAACAAATTAATTGTATTGGGTTGTCTGACCTAAATCCACTATTTTAAGTGGACTTAGCCTGTTGGTCCCGATTACTACTTATACTGAATGACTAGTCCGACTATTTGTTTAAGATATCCTAAAATAATTTCAATCTTTAAATATTAATGAATATTTGATATCCATGCAATAATGAAAAGAATTAATATAAATTCAAGGTATGCTAGAAAAAAACACATTCAATATTTCAAGAAAGTGCTTGCTAAGAATTCTTTAGAACCTTGGTTTCCAAATCACTTAGTAATTGTGAAAGGAGGCTTATACTATAGGCTTCCTTGGGAATTTTCTAGTCGGTTTCAACTTTCAACTTGTTCTCTTAGACTCACTTGATGGGCATTGGTTTAAACAAATTTGAATACTCTCTCTCTTCATGGTCTCAGACAAAAGAGAGCTTGATTGCTATGTCTTCAGAATTCTTGCTTAATTGATAATTTTCAACATTTAAGTGAGAGGTCTTAATGGTTGTCTTAAATAATTAATTAATTAGAGACAAGGAAAATGATGGGCATGCAGTCCCTGATCTGTTCAAAGATATAATATATTTACCCTTCGTGAGACTTTTAGTAAGTGATGTTCCCATGCATGCTTAATGCACCTTAACTTGAACTAGTTCTGAAGATTTTATTTATTTAGTTATTTATTTATTTATTTTGTTGAGAAGAAAAACTAAGATTCTTATTAAGAAACAAGCAATCTGCCTAATAATCAGTAAATAAAGATATGCAATGGGACATCTTCCAGCTACACAGAGAAACTAGTGACATGATATGCATGTCTAGTTAGGTTCTGAGCTACAGAGTTACCATCCCTACCAACATGTGAAGAACTAATACAATGAAATAACTCTGCATGAATTTTAACATCTCGAAATCAAAAGGTTAAAAGAAGCCAAGGAAGAAGAGTCATCCTTCAATGCTTTCATCACTATCTCTGAACCTCCTTCGAGGATGACCGAATCAAAGCCAAGCTCTAGGGAAAGTTCTAAAGTCCTTCTAGTAGCAAGTGTTTCCAGTTCCATAATAAAGAGAGGAAGAGTGATGTTTTGAGACATTGAAACCATAACCATACCTTGGTTATCTCGAATGATCACTATGATACCTGCTCTATCACCATCTTTAATGTGCATGCATATGTTTTCTATTTGATAGGCCAAAAACGAATTGATCACTTGTGATGAATAATTGATTAATTAGCCAAGTTAATTAATTAATCAAATTAACATCAAAGCTGGTAGCACAAACAAATCACAATTAAACTAAGTATGAGGGAAAATAAATTGACAGTAATTTGTTTACGAATGGGGAAAACCTAATGCAAAAACTCCACAGGGTGATTTTAAGGTACCACTCCGAAACTCCACTATTATACAACAAGCGGTTACAAATAAGAATCCCAGTACCTTATACCAACCTAGTTGAACCTTACCCTAATACCCAATTGGACTTGTTCTAGTAGAAATTTCTCCTTTTGATGCATGGCTCCCAGTACGTGACTAACAATTCGCGGATCCTAGTACGCACTTCAATCATCAACTAGAGAAGGTTGTTGGCTGAAAAGTTCTTCAATTCATCCAATGAAGATCAGAAGATCTTTTTACAAAACCCTAGATGCAAAACACAACAACTTCTATAAAGAATGATGAACTAGGGCAAAACTCTTCTGGTCACAATTTGGTGAACAAATTTGCTTAACACTTGTGCAACTTGTGTCCTCTTTGACGCCTTAAAATAATCCTTTTATATGTCTAGGGTTGTGAGAAAAGAAAGCAAACAATAATACGATTAGAGTCAAAAAGATCTGAAATTCTTTTTTCATAAACTTGACAGATGCCTATTGTCGAGCTGCTGTAGCTAGCTTCAGCCACGGGTGGAAACTTCTTAAGCTCGATAGATGGTAGTGTCAGCTTAATGATAGGAACTTCTTCAGCTTGAATCTTGGACAGACTTGCATGTCTTCAACATTTGATCTTGAAACACAATTTTTGAAGTATTAAACAATCTAGATTACCAAATACAAGTAAAGTGGTTTTGTCAAAATTAGCAATTACATAAATAGTGACATATGTTCCTAACAAGTGAATCACATATGTCCTAACATATCTCTTTCGAATCCGTGAAAACCACCACAAACAAATGATCATATGAGAGAAGTCATAAATCACTCAACTAATATTCACTTGTTGAATACAATAAAATCTATCATAATAACACAAACTCTTGAAAAACTTTGCAAGAAAAGAGTTTATGGCAAGTAGACTTTGATAACTTGTATTTCTGAAACACTTTAAATAAAACTCATCAAGGCATCTTAGTGTGAAACAGAAATAATAGATTGCATATACGTAATAAGAAGCATATGCATAAAGAGAGAAAAGAAACAACACGTGTAAGGGTAGGTGAAAAAAACATACATCAACATATAGAGAAAATAAGTACAATGTATGTCAATAATGATCACAAGACCCAATGTACAAGAATAAATGTATCTAAAGTAGATAAACGAAAAAGATACAAGTAATCCTCACTACATTCCTCAAGATATCAACACTCCCCCTAACAAAAATGTCCTATACTAACTCTCCCCCTAAGAATGACTACTCTCATATCCAAAACTACTTCCCCTTTTTGTCACAAGTGACAAAGGGTAAGTATGTCAAGTAGACATCTCATCTGTAGAGCTAGCATCTTTATCATTATCATTAAAAGCATCATCGTCATCACCATCATCGTCATCATTCTTAGCCTCAAAATCAGAAGTCACTAAAGGAGGTGGAGGAGAAGCCTCAGAAGAGAAGCCACCCATGATTGTTTGCCGCTGTGCAATACAACCAACACGAATATTCACCTGATACAACTCTGTAAAGAGTGTATCAAGGCAAGCATCCACACACTACAGTTGCACTATGATGTCTCCGAGTGACATATCACTCGTAGAAGAGGAGGAAGCGGATGTGGATGGAGCAGAATGGGGAGGAGTTGCTAAATTTGACTGCCGTGACCTAAACTGTGCCTCGCTACATTTAATGGTAGTGGCATCTATAGCACACATGACAGAGAAGTGATCGAAAGAGGGAAAAGGAACAGAAAAATGGCATAAAATCCGCATGATAGCCGAAGGGAAAATGAGCTTATCACGAGTAGCCGTATCCCTAAACAATCTATAATAGAAAGAATAAAATTTAAAGTGAGGTTCTCTAAAATTTAAAGGAAAATCTATAGTGAGGTTCTCTAACAAAGAAAGTAAAAATCGAGCACGAGGCTCTGTGATGGAGTTATAATGCAAAAATGGGTGCAAAACAAAAGTCATCACCATGTTCATAAATCTAGGACCTTTAGCAAAGGTCTTACATGGTGTAAACTAACGATCACCCCAAACAGAAGGGTGCTTACAGAAAGCAGACATCATCTCGTCTTTGGACATAGTCCTCAAACACTCATAACTGGGGTAGTCAGGATGCCCTACCCTCGAGACACGGAGCACATCCGCAACAAGCTGCGATGTGATAGCAATGCACGTACCTTGAACGCGAGTATGAAAGAGAGGTACTGAAGAATCAAGTCCATGCATGTTGGAGTAAAACTCCTAGATCAGCATGGATGGACAAGTGACCAGGATGTCACACAGTGACTCCCAACCCTAATTGTGAATGACATCAGGTAGGTTAGTGTCAGCAAAGTCCACTAAAATACTTAAAAAAAAAAAAAAAAAAACACAAAGAGAGAGAAAAAAGTGATAGAATCACTTGGAGCCCTTCTCCTTCCACACCTTGGAAGAACATTTCCGTCTAGCAAATCCTTGATCCGGTGGTGAGGGAGAAGAGTTGAAACCATTCAAGTTCGAAAGGAACATGAGGGCTTTAAGAAGATCTCCAAGCGGAGCAAGAGAAGATTGAAGTTGATTCTGGCTTCCAGATGCTATCATGCCATTGCTCTGTTGAGTGTCTAATCACTTATAGCAATTTGGTTGAGTATAACCAACAACACCACAATGATGATAAAGATACTGCTTCTATTGTTTAGCCTTTTAAGAGTTAGCCTTCTTAGCCCTAGGGTTTTTAGCTTCCTTCTTATCTTGCTTAGGGGGTGCTCCTAAGATAGATTTGCCATTGTATATGTTCTCACTAGCTAAATCAGATTTAATATCATTGTTCTCAATTTCAACATTATTAGCAGGAGGAACAAAAACAGTAGAATTAGTAGTAGCAATATTAGAAGAAGAGAGACCATACCCTAAACTTGTTCGATTAGAAGTAGATTTCTGAAGACTGAGCATCTTATTAAGCTTTGCACTTGAAGTCCCCTCTAATTGAGCTCTGACTTGAAAAAATTCCGTTTCAAGTTTCTTGGTCTTTTCAACCAAAAAATTATTTTCAAACCTCAGTGCTCCAATAGTCTGATTGACTTCATCAAACTTTGTGGAAAGCTCTCCACGATTAAGTTCCACGTCACTGAGCTTCTTGGTGGCCAACCTCTAAAGTTTCTCATGCTTCTTAGACACTTTGTACAATTTCTCATAGGCTGTATGAATATCATCTTGATCATCCATCTTTTCGAACTTAGGCTCCACCAAGTCCTCTTCTTTGTCCATGTCTTTAGCAATTCCCTCAGTAGGATTGACAGTGGCAGTGAAGGTATTCAAGATTCCGTCATCCTCATTTTTGGAATCATCCTCAGGCTCGGTGTCGCTCAAGGTAGCAGCAAGTGCCTTGCTCTTCCCAATGCTCTTGAGATATGTAGGACACTCCTATTTCACGTGACCGAAGCCTTGACACCCAAAGCACTTAGGTCATGTAGGAACAATGTACTGACCGTCATCCTTAGCATACTTCTTCCCTTTGTCTTGGCTCTTGAACTGTGAAGAACTAGATTGCCTATGGTCCTTGTCGAAGCCTTTCCCACTGGCATTCTTCATGAACTTCTTAAATTGCCTTGTAATGTAGGACTTCATCTTAGAATCCTCATCATCTGAAAACTCATCAGTGTCACTAATCTTGGCCTTCGATGCGATACTCTTGCCTTTGCCCAACTTGCCAATTCTTGTTAACCCTAGCTTGTAGGTCTATAAATTACCAACCAGCTCTGTTAAAGGAATCTTGTCAATATCCTTTGATTCCTCGATTGCCGTAATCTTGGCATAGAATCTCTTGAGTAGAGATCTGAGCACCTTCCTCACAATCTTGGGTTCAGGAATGGTTTCCCCAAGATTGAAGGCTGAGTTCACTATGTCCTTGAACTTGGCATAGAACTCATCAAACGACTTATCCTCGATTTCTTCAAAGCTTGTAGTGAGCCTCTGAAGTTTTGAATCTTTGACAGCTTTGGTTCTCTCATAAGATGTCTGAAGAATGGTCCATGCTTCCTTCGTAGTTTCAGTAGAGGATATCTTCTTGAACTCCTCATTAGTGACTGCACTGAATAAAGTATTCAATGCCCTACTGTTGAAGTTTTCCGCCTTGATCTTAGCATCATCCCAATTGGCCGGTGCTTCCTTCGGCTTGGTCCAGCCAATCTCTACAGCTTGCCACGCTTTCTCATCTAAAGACTGCAAGAAAACTCTCATGCGTACTTTCCAAAATGAGTAGTTAGTGCCATCAAATAAAGGAGGTATAATTAAAGACTGTCCTCTATCCATGACAAATAGGAGTCAATGGATCAACACAGCAAAAATTAACCATAATCAAAGTGTGTCTGCTCGATACCACTTGATAAGCTAAAAACGAATTGATCACTTGTGATGAATTAATTGATTAATTAGCCAAGATTAATTAATTAATCAAATTAACATGCAAACGCGTGGTAGCACAAACAAATCATCAATTAAACTAAGTATGCAGCGGAAAATAAATTGACAGATGATTTGTTTACGAATGGGGAAAACCTATATAGCAAAAACTCCACAGGGTGATTTTAAGGTCACCACTCCCGAAACTCCACTATTATTACAACAAGCGGTTACAAGTAAAAGAATCTCAGTACCTTATACCAGCCTACAGTTGAATCCTTACCCTAATACCCAATTGGACTTGTTCTGTAGTAATAATTTCTCTTTTTGATGCATGGCTCTCAGTACGTGACTAATCAATTGCGCAGATCTTAGTAAGCGACTTCAATCATCAACTAGAGAAGGTTGTTGACTGAAAAGTTCTTCAGTTCATCCACAATGAAGATCGAGAAGATACTTGGTTACAAAACCCTACGATGCACAAACACAGCAACTTCTACAAGAATGATGAACTAGGGCAAAACTCTATCTATGGTCACAATTTGTTTGAACAAATTTTGCTCAACACTTGTGCAACTTGTGTCCTCTTTGACGGCCCTTAAAATAATCCTTTTATATGTCTAGGGTTGTGAGAAAAGAAAGCACAAACACATAATTACGGATTAGAGTCAAAACAGATCTGAAATTCTATTTTTCATAAAACTTGACAGATGCCTATTTGTCGAGCTGCTGTGGACTAGCTGTCGAGCCACGGGATTGGAACAACTTCTTAAGCTCGATAGATGGTTAGTTGTCAAGCATTAATGATAGGAACTTCTTCAGCTTGAATCTTGGACAGACTTGCATGTCTTCAATACTTGATCTTGAAACACAATTTATTGAAGTATTAAACATATCTAGATTTACCCAAATACAAGTAAAGTGCGTTTTGTCAAAAAATTAGCCAATTACATAAAATAGTGACATATGTTCCTAACAAGTGAATCACATATGTCCTAATACTATTCTATTTTCGAAACTCCAAAACCAATATCTATTTAATTTCCCAACCGGAAGACCGACTAAATTTTATTATAAAAATTTTATAAACTAACATAATAACCAATACAATTGGTATCATCACATCAATAACATAATAAATAAATTTCTTAACTATTAATTTATTTAGATGTATTTAAAACTCCACATATCAATTTATAAATAAATAAAATGGCTTAGTTTTTTGGTATATTTGCAATATCCATCCTAATTAACATCACTCCATATAATTCTCCAAGCAATTGTCAAAAAGAAATTCTTTTGAAAATATTAGTTTATCCTCTTCCAATATGCTTTGCAAATATTACATTTTGAGATGTAATTTAATAAAATATTTCATTATTTTGAGCTATATGGCGCCATGTCTTTATAATAAAATATTTCAGCGTGTGGTTTAATTATCTGTCATGCATGCATGTCTACTCGTTGTTTGCTTTCTCACCACATAAAAAATGAAAATGTCACACTAATTAAGCATATATATCTGTTGGCGCTCACTTATTAATTCGTAATCTTACTCTACCTTGATTTGTTTTTACTTGCAGCCTCAAATGTGATCTGAGAAAAAAGTGATGCTCCAAGAAAAACCTATGTCAAATATGCAGTCTAGCCCTTATTTTAAATATACTTCTTTTTACACATATGGTATTTGAACTTCTTCCAGAATACTTAATGGTTGGAACAAAGAAGTGCCCCATTTTTTCATGACTAGGCGACCATCACCTTGTAGAAATGTTAATGCTGTTGGCCG
This sequence comes from Quercus suber, assembly GCF_002906115.3. Lineage (NCBI taxonomy): Eukaryota > Viridiplantae > Streptophyta > Magnoliopsida > Fagales > Fagaceae > Quercus > Quercus suber. The sequence goes on along the minus strand of NW_027069707.1, from coordinate 7,713 downwards.
GTAAGTGTTGCAGAAGCACAAACTTAATTTGTATTGTTATTACTTGTTTTTTAATAAAGAAATCTTATCATTGACAAAGACAAATTGTCCACTTCTTACATACACATAGACATGGAATAGCTCAAATACACGAATGAACAAAAGCTCTTTTTCTCTCTTGAGCATAAACATTTTGTATTGCTATTGAATTTGTCTTGTTATTGATAAATGTTAAATTATAAATTCTCCCAGAAATTTAAGCTAATGAGAAATGATAAATTTAATTATTTTACAACATAATTCTAACAATAACCAATGAGTTTCCCAGAAGATTTAAGTTAACCAAAAAAATGAATTTAATTATTTAATTATTTAATTATTATTTTAACAGTTTCATTCATGTATATAGAGACAGGTTTAGACTCCCCTTCCAACCTGCGAAATTTTATTTTTATATATGTTTAAACAGGAAGTAGATTAGAGATTGGATTTGAATTTATTTAGGTCACAACTATGATATCAAGATAAATTATTATTTGTTCCAAAATTTTACATTTATAAGAAATAACGAATTTAATTATGTAACTATTATTTTAATTGTTATTATTTTTATTTATCTAAAGAACTTGTTTACATCGACAAAGACAAACTGTCCACCTAGACATGGAATAGATCAAATACACGAATGAACAAAAGAATCCCTTTCTCTCTCCACTACAAAGTACTGTCCTCTAAAGTTAATTAATATAGAGAAAAATGCTTCAACCACTAATGAAGTGGAGAAATTTTTTTGTATGTTTGGTTTGGAAGCAGACATGTAAACCTAATAACCATCTATCTTTGTTCCAATTTACAAAATATGTGCAAACAAATTAAGAAGAACAACCAAAAAGACAAAAAATCTTCTGCTTGGTTTTTGCGGACCAAAATCATCCATTCACATATATTTGCAAATTAGGAAAAGTAGAATAAGTATTTCTTAATCCATTTTGGTGGTTACCAATTAAAAAAAATCTATTTTGGTGGTTGTAGCTCAAATTCGATAGCACCATATGCTTGAATACACATAGTAGTCTGAGTATATAGAACCTTTCTTCATGGATTGTAATTATTCCACTCATCGTACATGACTATTAGCCCCATAAACCATCCAATCAATAAAGGAAAGAAACAATTTAACTCAATTCGACTACCTCCATCCATTAGAACTCAATCCTTTCGATCACATCGAAAACCAAAGAAGATAATCAAGAATATATTGATTGGAGTTTGAGCCCAAAGAGATTTAATGTTAACCTAACAATGATGGTGTGGTGGTAAACAGGATCACATGTAGCTATAGGGCTAACGTATGATAATCTGAACATGGAACTTATTCTATTTGTTGTCCGTGAAACATTATATGATTAATTGCCAGCTATTTGAAGAGTTTTGGACACCTTGTTAACACATTCACACAAAAAGGTTATAAGATTGTTACAAAAGAGTGCTTCAAATTCCTAAATCTCAATTTTTGATATGATCAGGAGCATACAATTTTTTTTTTTTTTTTTTTCACAAATAGAGTTCCACATTTCATTTTAATTATGTCTGTAACATCACCTGGAACAATATTTCGGCTGTCCACTTGCTAATGTTGCACATGTCATAATCTAAATCCACAAGCTTGTAGAACTAGAAAGCTCTCTGAGCCACCAGTTTGGTCTAATTGTAAGAATAATAAAACAAAAACTACAAGAAATGAGAACCCTCTACATCTTGCAAAGTTGGGTGGAATAAATGCTGGACCTCATTCCTTATGCTATAGTATATAGATTGCTGACAATTACAAAAACCCATTGGGGTGAAAGCAACATTACTTGTACACATTCCACGCACTAAAAACAAATTATTTCACCCTTAAAGAATCCACGGCATAGAATCGTGTACACCCACCAATCCATGATCCGTCTTTCAATAATATTAAACAAAAAGAAAAATATACTCTCTCCCATTCACCCCCAAAGACAAAATTAAAAATAAATAAAAAATGGAAAAAGAAAAAGAAAGACTACTTTCTTCTTCCATGCATATAAATACCCTACTTCATATATTGTTAAACAAGTACTCACATATATATTCAACCCTTTTACTTAGCAGAATAGGTCCTAGTGTCTTACTTTGAAAAGGGTATTCATATATAGTATTATATTAACAAGAATGATAGGGTGGGAAGATGTTTACAAAGTTGTGGTGGCCATGACACCACTCTATGTTGCACTGATTTTAGGGTATGGTTCCGTCAGGTGGTGGAAAATATTTACTCGTGATCAATGTGATGCAGTGAACCGGTTTGTTTGCTTTTTCACTCTCCCACTCTTCACCTTTGAGTTCACAGCCAATGCTGATCCTTTCAAATGGAACTTTCTATTCATTGGTGCTGATGCCATTTCCAAGTTCATTATAGTTGTGGTGCTTGCCATTTGGGCCAAGTGTAGTAGCAAAGGAAGCTATCGTTGGTCTATAACTAGCTTCTCTTTGTGTACTTTAACTAATTCTCTTGTTGTAGGGGTGCCTTTACTAAAGGCTATGTATGGTCAAAATGCTGTGGATCTGGTTGTTCAATCATCTATTATCCAGGCAATCATATGGCTCACCCTTCTCTTGTTCGTCTTGGAATTTCGACGAACTGGGATTAATTTTTCTGCCGACACAAGTATAAAAAATTCTCAAGTTCAGTCTGCTGTTGAATCGGGAAAAGATTTAGAGGGAGGCACAGAGATTGTCGCGAGCACTGGGCCGTCTTTCTGGTATTTGATGAGGACGGTATGGTTGAAGCTAGCAATGAATCCTAACTCCTATGCTTGTATTCTAGGCATTACTTGGGCTTTTATTGCAAATAGGTATGTCGTAAATAGTTATTTTAAATGTGAGCAATTATTCTATATTTTAGGATTACAAATACGTGTTACTCTTTTCTTTTATATAATTAATAATTTCACAAATTAAATTTATAGTAATATTTACCATTTATATAAGAGAAAAGAGATAGTACATCATTATACTCTTAAAATACCTATTTTTAATGAAAAAATATGTGATGGTTTAATATAAATGATAATTATTAATACCAGGGGTTTTCTCTTCAAATGTTTGTAGGTGGCATATTAAGATGCCTAGCATCTTGGAGGGATCTATATTGATCATGTCAAAGGCAGGGACAGGCACTGCCATGTTCAGCATGGGTAAGATTAATTTTTATTTTTAACCATTTAACTCGTTTGTAATATTTTCTAAAAATTGATAGAAGAATTATTATTCTCTACAAAAACCGCATTTAATTATGATGGATTAAATCTCAAACTCTTTACTTGAATGAGGAGAGAAATTCCACTGAGTTGGAAGATTATTAATCGATTTTTTTTTTTTTTTCTACTTGGTAATACTTTCTACTCCAAAAGTTCAGGCTAGTTTTTATCACGCGAATGCATAGATCATTTCACTGTTTGTAATTGTGTGTCATTATTATGTAGAAAAAAAAAAGATTAGAAAAATTATATGAATAATTTTATTTATTATTGGTCAAAAAGCTCAGTGGTACTAATAGGTTGAGATTACTAGAGAAAAGTTTATTAAAATTCATCATAGTACATTGACACAATTTTTTTAATTTAATAACTAAGATAAAAAGAAAAATGGTAATGGTTGGATATTTATAATTATGGATAGATCTAATCATCAACTATTCTAGGCGCATAAATTTTTTTTTTAAAAAATATTGAGATGAGATATTGTTAATGATGTGATATTAATAGCGGACTCTAAGTAGGTTCCAATTAACTCAACTGATAAAGTTTCCTATAGTTGAATAAGAGATCCGATGTTCAATTAATTTCTACCTATATAAAAAACCGATTACTGTTTTGGTTTGATGATAAAAAATTATAATTAGGAGCAGGCGCTATAAGTTGAATCTCTCTCTCTCTCTCTCTCTCTCTCTCTCTCTCTCTCTCTCTCTCTCTCTCTCTCTCTTATATATATATATATATATATGTATGTATATATATATATATATATAGAGGACTCCGGATTGACCAATAAACACCTACATAATATATCATTTTATCAGGGTTTGATCATTATGTGCAGGGATCTTCATGGCACTCCAAGAAAAGCTGATTGCTTGTGGCCCAAGCCTCACTCTGTTTGGGATGCTTTTAAGATTTATTGCTGGACCGGCCACCATGGCTATCGGCTCTTACGCTGTAGGTTTGCATGGTGACACTTTACGAGTCGCCATCATTCAGGTAATCTTATATATATTATATATATTTTATATGTGACTTGGTCATTGGAATATATTAATCCTAGTATATTTCCCCAAGTGATGGTATTAATGTCCTCCATTTAATTAGGTTTAGGGCATATCTTTATTAAAGAAAAAAAGAAGATAATTGGTGTAACCATATACCTAAAATAGCACCAAGTGTATAACACATCAAAGATTGAACGAATTCAATAACTTAAGTTTTATATGCTCCATTTCAGCCACTCAATTTGTGTTCTTTTAGTTTTAGATGCTGAAAAGGATAAAGAGAGAATAACCTGCTTGGTGTAAGAAAGTGCTTAATCGAATTCATGACGTTTTTCTTATTTAAAAAAACATTTAAAGAAGTTTTTGGCCACTAATCTTTGTAGTCAAGGTGATATCCTTTTTCATTAAGGGGTCTTGAGATTAGTCTCAAATCTCAATTTTGGAGGGTTTCAATTTTTTAATAGACTGCTAATTTTTAAAGTTGTTTAAGTGTGCGTTTGAATTATCTCTTTAATAAAAATTGATAGAAGTAAAACTATGACAAAAATTAGTTGAGGTTTTAAAAAATTATAAGAAAAAAATTAATAAATTAATAGAAACGGCCTCAAAAATTTGATAAAAAGCTTCAAAATTTATTGATGATAGGATTTCAGTCAGTTTTTTATGGAAACTTGTGAGGTTTCGAAAGTTGAAATGCATTATAATTTTTTTTATAGATAAAAATGCATTATAATTAGGAACAATGAATAAAAGAAACGAGTAATAATATACTGTTTATGTGTGAGAAATGATTAAAAACAGTGTGTAAAAGTTTGATTAAGTCATTGTTCGTCAACATGGCCATTAGGATAGATCCCAATAACCAAAAATAGAAAAAGAAAGACTGGACTATGGTGTTTTACAAAATTATATATGTAACAAAAGAATAGTACATAATACGTAGTCTCTTGTCACTGCTCTAGTATAGTATTAAACTATGTCAAACCTATGTACGTAAACTATTTATTACGAAGTCAAAGATTGACTCTCTCCTCATTTTTTTTTTTTTTTTTTTTTTTGCATATACTATTTTGTAAATTTTAAGTAGTCAAGCTAGGTAAAAATTTAGATCGGCCCTTATATATATATATATATATATGATGGCCCACAAGTTGTAATTAATTAATTAATTAGAAGCTTGCATGGATGCATCAGCATCTTGAAAGGGGGGAGAATTAAGAATGGGAGAGTTTAGTGATCGAGCTCTACGTGTTATTCTTGTCATGACTCATGGGAGAGTAAAACAGACTCACCCAAGAATGGAGGATAGATTTAATTAAAAAGCTTCAAAACTGTGGTGTAGCGGTTGTCAGCAATAATAGTAAACGAGTTGAACATAATTGAGATATTAAAACTTTGTTAATTTATTTTCTTATCATGCTCAAGTAACAAAACAAAAACAAAAAAGCAAAACGAAACAGTCTATATTATCCTTTAAAAAAGAGAAAATAACGAATGAGTATGACCCAAGCAAAGGAGGGCAAATCTAACATAGTTCTAATAATATTTACTCCATAGCACTACCATTCTATATCCAGCTTCTCCAAAAAAAAAAAATGTTATATCCAGCTTCTTCTTTTCTTTTTCTTTTTCTTTTTTTTTTAATAATTTGGTATTATAATAGAAGGAAAATTTAGACTTTTTTTTTTTTTTTTTCTTTAGAGAGTTTCAATTTATAGCGTCTATTCTTAATAATAGTTCTTTATCGTTAAACCAAGATACCAATCGGTTTTTAGTATTAGTTGAAATTGAATCCTAAATTTCTTATTCAATCATCAGAAACTTTACCAGTTAAACTAACTGGAAACTCACGTCTCTTAGACTTTGTTTCTCTTAAAAAAAAAAAGCAAGCTATTTGTCACTTACTTACAAAACTGTTAACTAATATATAAATTCTTTTTTGATTGTACTAAAATCAATGCACTAATTAGGCATCACTTTAAAAAATTAATTTACTGATTAGGCATCACTTTAAGCTAGGAATTCCTCCATTAAATCTCGATGCTTTTACAGTATAAAACAAGAAGAAGACAGCTCTAAATTGACAAGTGGGATACATTACTTTAAATTATATATCCTCTGAACACTAAATTGTTCCTAGGCCACTACTTTGGTGAAGTAATATCTTTCATTATTCTATGATGTTACAGGCAGCACTGCCACAATCCATTACGTCCTTCATCTTTGCTAAAGAGTATGGATTGCATGCAGAAGTACTCAGCACTGCGTAAGTTGTCTAAAATTCAAAACCTTTTGGCAACAAGTCCATAATAAAAGGGAGAGCACTGCTCTCAGAAATAAAATGCAATTTTTTTTTTTTAATTTATAGAATAAGAGTAATGATAGTGACACACTTTTTATTATATGCTTACTATACATATATATTGTCACATGAATTGAAATCATGTTTTTAAAACACAATTGCAATTAAAATTGTGAAATCTTATTTTGAAAACAAGATTTCAAAATTTTAACTGAAATTGTGTATTAAAAATACAATTTCAAAAGGAAGAGTATAATAGTGAGTGTGTAATTAAGATTTTTATTTTTATTTTTTATTTTATAGAATATATAATGTAGCAGTATATTTTGCTTCACATAAAATATACAGAAGTGATACCATTTGTTACCCATGTCGTGTCATGATCAGAGAAGTCCCACATGATTCTATATGAAAATTTTGTAAGAACCTTTGTAAGAAAAAGATTTCTTGCACCAAAAATCTTTAAATAGAAGCATTAAGTTGATTTATAGAAATTAAACTGAGACTCTTATATTAATTTTTTCTCAGAAAAAAGAGACTCTTAGATTAACTTTTTTCCATTATTTATTTGCAGAGTGATCTTCGGCATGTTTGTTTCCCTACCGGTGTTGATCGCTTATTATGCAATTTTAGAGTTTATACATTGATACCCCCTCATTGAGACTAATAATGAAAAAAATAAGGGGAGCAACAGAGGGATATCTAGCAACTGTTGTTTAATTTTTATTTTTCCTACCTTTGTTCTTTTAAATTTAAATATCTATTTTGAAAATACTGAAAGTCAATTAGTCTAATTGTTGTTGTCAAGAACCATTTCTAATAATCTTAGACATTGTAATCCTAATGTCATTAAATAGGCCAAGAATGTATTGATTCCTTATGATAAATTAACCAATTAATTAGCCAAATTAATTATTTAATTCAATTAACATTCAATAAAGCGTGGTAGCACAAACAAATTACCAAATAACTAAATGCAGCGGAAATTAAATTTGATACAGTGATTTGTTTAAGAATTGGGAAAACCTCAAAGACAAAAACTCCAATGGGTGAATTGAAGGTCACTACTCCCAATAGTCCACTATTATCAAAGCAAGCGGTTACAAATAAAAGAATTCCAGTACCTTATACCAACCTA
>NW_027069706.1:921765-993193 GCF_002906115.3 Quercus suber | reverse complement strand
TTAAAATTTTAACGAAGTTGGACGGAATGCTTGAATAAAAATAAATTTAAAATTTAGAGGACTTAATTGAACAAAAATAAAGTAAAATGACTGAAATGAATTTCATTCAAACTTAAATGGTGCAATTTACATTTTAGCTAAAAACATTATGTCCCAAGTAGTGCCAGTGCCACATTGTATCCAGGGGTTCACTAAACCCTTTAGCTTGGAAAATAAAAAATAAAAAAATTTAGATGTAATATTTTTTAAAATTGTGTTTTGACCACCCTGAAATAACAAACCAAATTCAACACCAATTCAACACCAACCTCTATCTTGGCCTTTTAAAACAAAAGAAAATTTTTTTTCCAATAGCTAACCAATTTGATCTAAAATCTGGAAAAAAGAAAATAGCAAGCCCAACAATAAAAATTATTATTATTATTTGGGCAACAAAACTAATAGATTTCATTAAACAGAAAATTAGCTAAGATCAGCTAAGAGTACATTATTGATCTTAAAACTCAGAGGAAAAGACAATTAAGTATGTAGTACTTAGCAAAAAAAAAAAAAAAGTATGTAGTAAAAAGTTTCCAAAATATATATATATTATATATATATATATGTAGTAAAATGTAAACACCAAAAAAAAAAAAATTAAATGTAAAAGACAATTTTGCCCATGAGAGTGAATTTACAAGGCAAAAAGGCGAGGGTGGAATTGATAAGTAATCTATGCCGGCGCCGTCAAAAACCAGAGACAGTTTGCCATATATATTCTGTGGGAATGCCCTTTTGCAAGAAACAGGTCCGGGGAAGAATACAAAAATGTTCGAATGCACCACAAGAGCAGCTCCTTTTGTTTCGGTTTATGATGGAGAAACTGGACTTACTGGAGCTTGAACAATGGGAAGTCATTGCATTGGCCATTTGGAATGCACGTAATATATATCAGCGGTTAGTTGCGGCACAAAGACAATCCTAGGTGTCCTAATATTGTCTGTCCCTCGGCTTATAGTCCTTTGGTCTGGTTGAAGTCTTTTACTAATTTGTATTTCTGGTCTGGAAGTTTTATCTTCAGGCCTACCAGTGTCTACTATTCTTATAATTCAATACAAATCTCTACCTTTTATCTCAAAAAATAAAATAAAATAAGAAAAACAAAAAAAGGCCAAGGTAGTGGAAGAGGGGCGTGGAATATAGTAGAGTGAAGACAATGTTTTTTTTTTTTTTTTTTTAATGATAGTATTGTTATGTTGAATTTTTAATAGAGTAATACAAAAGACACAATAAAAATTCTTCCTAATGAATCACTGCAACCAATAAGTTTTCAAAATTGAGTTGAGATGTTCAAAAGAATAATAGAAAAGAGTAAAGAAAAAGGTAATAAATAGTAAATTAAAGTATTCCGAGTAATAATAATTAAAGTTCACCTAACATAATTAATCTAATCAACAATAATTAATAATTTCTTAAAGTTTAATTTACAGCGTAGGAGTTATATATGTTTTTTTTTTCTCTCTTTTGACTTTAATTTAGCGAAGAAGTTTCTTCACAAATTTATTGTATATTTAATATTTGAAGGTTTGTATTTTTATTTTAAGAAATCAAAATGAGGAGAAATTATAGTTTTCTGGTGGACCATGTCACTTGTCTATCATTTTACTAAAAAACTCTCACTTGTTTAAAATTGCTGAGTCAGTAATCAGTTTCTGTTTTTTTTTTTTTTTTTTTTTTTTTTTTTTTTTTTTTTAAATTCTAACTTAGCAATTTTAAAGAAGTGGAAGTCTTTAAGTGAAATGGTGGACTACATCACTAATCCACCATAAGGACCTTATAATTTCTCCAAAATGAGGGCCTAAAAACTAATAGAATTATTAATTTTACATCCACAATTTCTCATTTACTAAATGTTGTGTTTAACTAACTGTCAATAGAATTTTCTTTTCCAAATGATAGGATATTTAAGAATATATTACAAATACCAAAGTGACAAATCAAAATGCTCACTGATTCACAAAGTGACAAATCATAACGATATAATAAATAAAATTTTTGTTATTGAAGAATATCGTGAGAATCACAATCTAGGGAAACTGCTTCTAAATTATCCTCTTTCATGGACGAAGAGAAAAAATCCCATGATTGTGAATCTCAAAGTAGGTATTCTACTATTGATATTGATTCCCCCTAATCTAAGGGTCTTACAATGAAATCATCACTTAATTAATTTACATTAAAGGAATTAAAAATTCATTGATGGATAATAAAATGAGAAATGATATGTCTACAACATTTTTACAACAAATTCTAAGTGGCAGGTTGTTACTAGTTGTTATTGTTAGGGCAAAAAGATAATCTTAGTGTTAGTTTCAAATTTGAACCAAAAACAACTAATCATTTGTGATTTGTTGTAAAAATATTGTAAAATTGTTGTAGACGTAACATCTCTCTAATAAAATTATATTTATTTTTTTGACAAGATAAAATTATATTTATTGTTTGAAAGAAAATAATTACAAGGCCTTGATCCTATATATGGTACGTACAAGACTTGACCTTTACCCATTTTGATAATTAATGGGTATTGGATAAAGACTAAAAAGAAATTAGGATTGATCGAGGAATCCTTGACCTCTACAGATTACTCTGCATAAATAATTCTTATCTGATGATTTTTATTCAAATAAACCACTGCTCCTTTTATACAAAGTAAGCCCTACATTTTAGGAACAAACTATCCTAATAAAACTCAAACACTAGCTCCACTAGCCGTTACCCCCCAAACACTTGATAAACAAATTCCCTTATCCTACTAAAATGCAAATACAAATGCAATTGATCCTAATATTATGCAACAACTTATTCTGATCCTAAAATTAAGCAACATCCAAATACTCTGCAGCAAGCATAACGTTAAAATCTGTAATAGAAACTCCACTTCTTTTGCACGTAACAATATATATACAATCTAAAGGGGGAAACTATTTTATTTCCTAGCTACATCTTAGAATGAATTTAAAAGGAAAATTACATTGGAAAATACTAAGCTATGTCCCAAAGACTAAGTTCTAGGGCTAAGGTACCATGTGGGAAAGTGTTTAACATGAATTTAAAAATAAAATTACAACGGTGAGATTGTTTGTTTTAGTTTTGGCAAATTTCAAGACTTGTAATCTTGATTGAGTTTGTATTGAATAATCATTAGTTCAAAATTTTTGATTGTGTTTGAATCATTCTGAATTGACTCTTGATCGATTTAGAATTATATTAGAGACCTATTTTATGCGAAACTGGGGTGGAAATTTAAACCTGCCCCGTTGGTACCCACCTCACCTGCCCATAATGGACATGTTTTACCCACTTCATGTATGGAATGAGGTGGGGATAGGGGTTAATATTTTCCCCGTACCTACGCCCACCATGTTTATTTTTAAACAATTAAAACAATTTTCTTATAGATTTTTTATATGGGATGTGTGTGTGTGTGAGAGAGAGTGATTTTTTTAAATTTAAATTTATGATTCTTTGACGTTGTATTATTAAATTTATATTTTTATGTTATAAGATTTAAATTGTTTATATTTTTTAATTGTTGTATTTTTATGTTTGAATTATTTTTGTATTTCTTAATACTTGAATTATTGTATTGTTATGTTTTGAGATGGTTTTGTAATGTTAGAATTAGTTTTCTTTTTAATTTTTTTACGAGTTTACTCTAATGTAATCAGAATAAACTTTTAATAAATTATATATATATATATATATAAATTGAGTATGGTGAGGTGGGTATCCACTAGAACAGGGCGGGGGAAAGAAAACCTGCTCCAAAGAGAGAATGGGGTGGTAGCAGTGAATAGGAAACTGGCCCTATTGCCATTGGGCACCGCAAAATTAATTTTGATTCAATTTTGGTGCTTTATTGAAACGCTACAGATAAAACCTATATAAATCCTCATAAACATGGTTTTTCAAAGGTTGAGACTTGAGAGGGATAAAATTTTAAAGCAAACAGAAAGGAAAAATATAGTCTCCATCCTGGTTAACTTACGTGTGTAGAAAGTCATATTCCTTCAGATGTGTAATGAATGGTGATCAAGAAACTGAAACCATAGACCCAGTGTGTCACTATGGTAAATCAAATCTTAAAGAGGCTCTTAGAGTTGGTCAAAATTTCTAATTGTGAACACGGATGCATAATTCGTGAAGACACTCATTTATGGACAAGTTTTGAAGTTTTGGAGCTTTGATATGACGGATTATTTTGTTAGGGTACCTTACCCTTTGTAGTGGTTTTTCCTTTGGTGGAAGGGTTTTTCATTCGTTTTCTACTTTGTCAGCATATCATGTGTTCGTTGCTTTATTTGTTTATTGTTTATGACTTGGTAATCGCTGATTGCATTATGCTAATTTTTATAACTTGCTCAATCAGCATAATTGATAATATAAATAATTAAGATAATAATCCGCTGTATATTTTATACATGGTCTTTTTTCTTTTTCTTTTTTTTAAGTATTTTATACATGGTCTAAACCATCCTTTCGTCGATGATAAATTTGTAAGACAAAGATAGATATTGACTTAATTAATTAACATATTTCTTTTTAGATAAAAAATTAAGCAATGCTACCAATCACAAACTATTTCACAATATTTTTACAAGCTGTCATTGTGGACAATTTTTTATTGTAAAAAAGATGTAAAATAGTATAAGTCTGTTGCATTACTCTAAAAAGTTAGCATCCTGTGAACTTTATTTATTACTAGTCTCATCACATGCGCTTCGCGCATGCGATGAAGCCTTTTTTTTTTAGTGTTCCTATTTTGTAGAAAAAAATGTTTTTTTTTATATATATAATTTTTATTTTGAAAATCTAATTTATAAGTAAAAAAGTCAATTTTAAAATTAATAAGAGAGTGGTCCTATTTTTTAGGCAATATTTTAGTGGGAGTTAGAGTTGCATTTTTACCGGATTGTCCTTTAGTTTTATCTTTACTTAAACATAAGCGTGTAGGGGCATTTTTAAACTTAAAAAAAAAAAAAAAAAAAAAAAAAAAAAAAAAAAAAAAGAATCTAAATAGGAAAAGCTCCTTAAATAATAGTATAGATTAGAAATCCCTTTTTGGGTCTTAATTCATAACATTCAAGGGCCAGATCGTGTTTAGTAAAACAAAGATATTTTATTTTTGTTTCGAATTTTTTGTAGCGGTTTCTGCTTGTCCCACGATTCTTCCCAACTGGTACCAATATGACTACCATTATGACTCCAATTTGGCACCAATGACTTGTTGGCTTGGAGTTGAAGAAAGTTTTTCCAAATTCTAATTCTACTAGGTCACACACAACACAGCTATATATATATATATATCCTAGAAGGCAAAAGGTCAAAGCGTCAAACCTTGTTTCTCTCTCTTAAAAACAAAGCAGAGAGAGCGAAGCCGAGACCCCACCAGTTTTCTTTGATCTTCAACTTTGAACAGGTATATTCTCAGACCTCCCTCTTTCCTTGTTACTCACAAACCTTGTGTCGTACTAAACTTGAAACAATTGGGTTTGTTCTCAGCAATGTTTTTCTTGCGATCTTGCTTCTTTGTATAAAAATATTTCATTTGATTTCACTAGGGTTTCCTTCCATTCATACCTTTGTAGTATAAAGACCTTGACGAATTAGCTAGCATCTTGTTGAATATATAGTAAATCAAAGATACGTTATTTTTGTTTCTAATTTTGTGCGGCTCCAAATTGGCCCTAGGTAGCTTATCTTTAAAAGATATGTTATGTTAATTATACAATGCCTTGTTCCAAAAAATATATATATATATATATACACACACACAATGCCTTAAGATATGTTTATAGCTAGGATACGAAATTTCAGGTGTTGAAGGCATCCATGCCTTTTGTCGAAGCCTTGAATATGTTTGAAATCTATGTTACAATCTCCGAACTGTGGCAAAATTAAATAAATTGATGATGTGCTGAAATCATTAGTGGGTTGTAGATTCCAAATCACGCCAATGAGCACCTATAGAATAAAAACACAAGGACCAAACAGAAGGCACCGGTATGGTACCGGCCAAAAACCCTCCAAAGTCAAGTTAACAAATGAGAAATCTCTAAGAACTCTATAGTGAGAGAACTAGGGATTTTCTACATACTTCAGAAAGGAGGAGTTTTGATGTTTATATAGTGATGAGTGGCGAATCAAGATCCCTTCAAAGTAGGGATCTTTCCTAGTAGGGAAGATTTGATACTTAGGGTTTCTAAGATTTTAGGGTATCTTTCCGTATGAGGATGATATGGATCAGTAGTAGGTTTTCATGCATGTTATACAAGATATTTCCTTATATGAGTAATCATGAGAATCACGCAAGGTCACACTAGACCCGTCGGCTTTTTCTCCTGTTGGTCTAAGGTCGTCTACTACTTCAAAGGTCCCTGTTGGTCAGTGCGCTTGTCGGTCCTTGAAGAGAGAGATGTCTGTCACTTGAAGGGTCCATCCACCTCTGCGAAACCAACGGCTCATAGGGTCGTTAGCTTACATAGGCAAAAACCGTCCCTATCATAAATAATAATAATAATAATAAAAAATAAAAAATAAAAAATAAAAATAAAAAAAGAAGAAGAAGAAGAAGAAGGAAAAAGAGAAAGAGGCTGACTTAATGTAGTTCAAGAAAAAAAATTTATATTTAAGTCTCAAACCTTGGATGTTAGCTCTTTTTCTCAGAAACACAGCAATCAGAGCCAAGCCAAATAACTACCTCTTTTATCTTTTCTCAAACCTTGGGTTCTTTTTTATTTTATTTTTTTATTTTTTTATTTTATTTTTATTTTTATTTTTATTGTTAGAGAGTGTGTACAGTACATATTTCAACATGTCTCATTCTTTTCTTTATTTCTTTTCACGATGGCATTACTAACTCTTTGATTTCTCATAACTCTGATTTCTGTACTTAGATGCAATTCAGTACAAATATGTATGAAATTCATTAAATTCACCACGAAGAACTTCTTGATATTGGTCTGATTTTCATATTTAACATTTAGAATAATTAATTAACATTGAAGCCATTTTTAGTTTTAAGATTTCGTGTGTTCTTCCATTATATTTAAACATCATTATAACCAACAGCTTTGCTTATTTCTTTGAAGAATCAAAAGAGACAGCAAACGCTCAATGGCAACAGAAAGTAATCTGTTAGATCTTGAGATTGAGTATGATGATGATGAGCTTGATGAGCATGAGGAACTTGAACTAGAAGTAAGTCTATATCTTGCATAAATGCTTCATTATATCTTTTCCTATTCATATTTGGTTTCTTATTTTGTAATTTTTACAATGTAGAATAAATCAAAACAACTCAAAGAGCAAGCTGACTTTCTCAAAAGGGACTGTAAGAGCTTGGACTCTAGCCAACCCTCATCTTCATCTGCTCCACGTCCATCTTCTTTTTCTAGAGTAGAGGCCACTATAGCTGCCATTCTTGATCAGCTCCAACTTTTACGTAGTGACCTTGGTGACATCCGGGAGACTCAGGCTATTCATAGTGATCGTCTTTACCATCTTATTGATGGAATGTGTCAGATGAATACTAAGATTGTACACATTGCTCGCCATCAGTCTAGACTTGGCGGGTTTCCACCCTCTCCAGAGTGTGACTCTTTTGATGCCTCTTTAGAGAGTGGAGATGATGATGATGCTTCTGGCTCTTCCGGTGATGAGATGACTACCTCACAGTGATCCACCTTTGTCAATTATGGCAAAAAGGAGAAGTAGTTTGAGAGTAGTTGGACCTAATTGATAGGGGGAGAGTTCGAGAGTTAATTTTGAGGGATGTAGAGTGAGGATTTTGATGTATAGTATATGATTTTATATACATTAGGCTTATTGATATATATGATGATGTATGTTTCTTATCTATCTTTTCACATGTGTTGTTTCTTCTCTTCTCTCTTACACTTGTTTCTTGATTTATATACCTTGCCTATTTTTCACACATGATATCTTGATGTATCTTGTTTAGTGATTCAGTTTTAAGACAAATTGCAAAGTCTTATTCATACATTGATCTCTCTTCTTGCAAATATTTTCAAGAGTTCAAGTATTAGAGTAGACTTATTTTTCTGTGTAATTCATGAGTATAATATATTCCAGAACATTCATGTATTGTTGTGGTTTTGTCACGGATTGCCAAATGGGAGATTGTTAGGGTCATATTTTTAAGTAGTTGGCATATCCTTTGGCAAAATGCACTTAACTTATATTTGGATAGTTTTAAGTGGATTCGAGAATATTATGCAATATGTTGAATAAACTTTATAAGTGGTACTATTGAAGACTAAAGACATGAAGACTGCACAAAGAAAAAAGTGTGAAAAACTGAAAATTGTGAACCTTGACACCTAGCTCGATACAAGTTGCTATCGAGAATTAATGAATTTTGATACCTTTCAATTTATCGAGTTTTGTAGATCCAAAAATTTCAGATCTGATTAATGGCCCATGATGACTTAACTTTCTAGGGTTTCGTTCTCTAACCTACTAGATGATATAAAAGGATTATATTATAGCCTTCAATATACACAAAGACTCGCACAGAGAATTTATATACTTATTGTGAAGTTACTGTGTTCTTATATGTCTAAAGGTTTTGTAACCAAGTTGCTTCATCTTCTTCAAGTGTATTGAAGAACTTTGCATCCAACAGCAAGCTTTAAGTTATTGGGAGTTAATCATGTACTCTTTTTTTTTTTTTTGGGATAAGCCAAGATGGTAAGATTCCTTGTATATGTAATCTCTTGATTTTGATTAGTGATTCTTGGGAGTGGTGACCTAAAAATCACTCGATGAGTTTTTTGCCTTGTGGATGTTTTCATACTGAACATTTAGAATAATTAATTAACATTGAAGCCATTCTTGGTTTTAAGATTTCAAAATACGAATTCATGTGCTTGGCCATTATATTCAAACATCATTATAAACAACAGCTTTGCTTATTTCTTTGAAGAATCAAAAGGAGGTAGCAAACATTGAATGGCAACAAAAAGTAATTTATCAGATCTTGAGATTGAGTATGATGATGATGAGCTTGATGAGCATAAAGAACTTGAACTAGAAGTAATTCTGTATCTTGCACAAATGCTCCATTATATCTTTTCCTATTCATATTTGTTTTATTATTTTGTACTTTTTACAATTTAGATTTGATATTGCAAAAGCTACAAGAAAATAAACACATTACTTTCTGAATGGAAAAAAAGAAACTAAACACGTTAGCTTCTAAATGAAAACCCGAATTCACAAGAAGTCCCTTGAATCCACTAGAGAGAAATAGACAAAGTCTGTATTTTTTATAAATCTGAATATTAAATTGTCCTGGAGGTTACAATATGTTTAAAGAGTAAAAAAAAAAAAAAAAAAAAACCCAAGGCAGCTAGGAAAATGGCCAAAAACCATAATTCACGCTAATCACATTAGGTGGCAAATACTAATTTTTGCTAAAATAGCAAAATTGAGATAGTTGCACGAAAATTGAAAATACTGTCTCTTACAGACATCTCAAAACAAGCAAGAATTTATTCTAACTTTTAAACTAAAAGTTATTTAAAGAAAAAACAAATATTACTAAAAATAGGAAAAACACTATTTTTGGGGCCTTAACATAGCCTAAATTTGGGCAACCCTTGATAATTGAGTCTGGATTAGAATGTTGTTTCCCTTCAACCTACCAAACTTCATCCAATTTTGACATTCATCGTCACTCCTCTATTGGCACCCCCCCCCCCCTTGATCTTTGTGGCATGATTTCTAGAACTCTTACTGCTCCAAGAAGGTTTGTACTCAGGGATAGACCCGGGGGGGGGGGGGGGGCGCTAAGAAAAAAAAATTTTGGGCCCTCTTGGCCTAAAGATAAAAGGAATTTTTTTTTTTTTTTTTTGGTTGGTTATATATATATGTATATATATTCTAGAGTTGCTCCTCCCTCTTCCAAAAACTAAGACCCCCACCCTTTTAATTAGCCTAACCCAACTAGAAACTATCAAATTCAAAAAATTAACAAAAACAAAACTTTAAAATAAAAAATAAAAATCTTAGTCAACCCAGTATTAGAGTACTAGCATCAGGTGTTCTAAATGCTAAATATTTAGCATTTAGAACACCAAATATCAAAAACACTACTATATCAGACATTTCAAATGTATTAAAGTAGCAAAAGTAAGTTTTGGTTTGTGAAAATAATTTTTTTTTTTTTTTTTTTTTTTGCAACAGTTGATACTCTTAAGAAACAATATTTAGTTTTGGTAGATGATTACATTTTAATGTATTAAGAAATAATGATTTTGTGTATTTATCTTGGTTGATATTTTGTTAGCACTATACGGATACCTATTTGGATTTTTTTTTTTTCCCATGTGCTTTGGCCCCCCCCTAGCTTGAAATCCTAGGTCAACCCCTAACTATATTGCATATTCTACATCAAGATTAAATCAAAACAATTCAAAGAGCAGGCTGAGTTTCTCAAAAGGGACTGTGAGGTTGGTACTTCAAATGGAGAAAGTTAAAGCTATAGCCTATAGATGCTAAAATCCTTGAAAGTAAGAATTCCGTTGAACTGGAAACTAAGAGGCTGTTTGGATGAATTTTTTTCATCACTCAATTTCCATAACTTATCACTCATCACTCATTACTTAATTTTCACACCCGTTTGGCACCATCACTCACTTTCCATCACTCAATATTTTTCATACTATTTGTGGGTCCCATAACTGTCATTCGGTGTAGTTTTTTTTTTTTTTTTTTTTTTTTTTTTTTTTTTTTTTTCAGTACCCAAACTCATCGAACCCAGTAAAAAAAAAAGAAAAAAAAAAGAGAGAGAGAACTGAACCCAAAAAAACCCAGCCAAAAAAAGAACTTAGTGAAAGAAAAAAAAAAGAAAAAAAAGAAAAAGAAAAAGAACATGAACGCACGCACCAAACCTAGTGAAGAAAAAAAAAAGTCAAAAGTTGTGGCTTTGATTGACAGTAGGTCTCTCCATGTAGTGTTATTTACAGAAATTTCATTGAGTTATGAGTTATGGAAACTGAAAACAGCTAAAATGTGTTTTCAGTTTTCATAACTCAAAAATCAGATAATTGAGTGTTAGAAATAGTGTTATGGAAATAAAGAAATTGTGCATCTAAACGGACTTTCTATTATGGGTCCCACCATTTTTGAGAATTGAGTTATGGAAACAGAGAAATGAGTTATGGAAATAGGTCATCCAAACAACCTCTAAGGCATTAAAATATCTTCTTCAAGCACATCAACTCTGGATATACTTGAACAGAATGTGAAGGCATCACAAGATATTCTCAGTTGGATCTAGACTAGAATCATGTAATAATAGAATTTTTCTTAAGAGATACCTTCTGGGCTTTATAGATCTCGAGAGAAACGAGCATAAATGTGTCCTTGTTTTCGTTTCAGTTTAGTGGCTATGTGCGTGTAGGATTTCTCTTGAAGATAACAAATAAATTTTTTATGTCTTTCAATTAATATAATGTTTTCATTAAAATGCAAAACTCACTTTTTAAGTTTTACTAAAATTTATTTCAGTTTTTTAAATTTGCTTTCGTGTATTTGTCGTGTAAATCTGTTAAAATTAATATCTTGTGATCTTTCTACCTAACAATCATAATTTTACCGACATGGCGTGAATTGTCCCTATTAGCAGAGAGAAGAACCAAGTCTTTGCCTTCTTTGTCGTTCATCTCTATTTTCAAATTTTGGTTTAATTTCCACCATTGATATCGCTAAATGGACAAAAGAAATGTTTCTCATCACATTTAAATTGTTCTAAACTTTAAATCTTTGATTTGACATCACCAAGGACCTCAAAAAGGCTATCTAAGGACCAACTAAGTCATATGATGCCCTCAACGCGCACCTCATTGATTAAGACCGTAAGCATCACTAGATTATTTATCTAGTTCCATCTTGAAGTAGTTGGAAACTGATGATTCTAAAGAAGTTTGGGACGTGTTTCCTATCCATAATTCGTACTCCAGTGGTTCCAAATTATATCATTTTATGGATTATCCTGACTTCAAGTAGGAACTTGGGCAATTGATCAATGCTTTCTTCGCTCCCATCTTCTTCAACCAAGCTCTCGCTTTAACCATATTCAATTTGTCCAAGTCTTGCTTAGAATTATCTTGCACATTGGGATCAGCATGTCCAAGATTATCTTTTCCATTGATTCTCCTTTGTCCTCACTTTTATAGTTTCTTTACTGAACTTGTTCCAAAGGGAAATTGCTTACAACTTTAGGATGCTAACCCATCATATTATTGCTCTCAACATTTTAATCTATAAGGCTATAACACAAGAAATTCTGATTAATCTTTCTTACTTTATTAATAACATTATTTATTTCCATAAAAAGAGAAAGAAAATAATTTTTTTATGATCTTTTTCAAGATATGACCTTTAAAAAAAATTGAAGTATTTTGTTTTTTTGTTTTTTAAATAATTTAAGAAGGGAATTTTAGTGAATTTGCTTAAAGCCTTAAACCCTCCTGGTTCCCCATCCACATTCAACTCTTCTTTTACTCACAGTGAAGTCGGCCAAAATGGGCATTTGCCCATTTCTCACAAATTTTCCAGCATTTTGTCTCTTTTCTCAAATTATTTAAGGAAATACCCTTGTTTTAAAACTTGATAATGTGAATGTCGATTTTTCATATGAAACTCGATTACCCTATAAGCGAGTTATTAAAAAACTCGATATTCATATGGTCGAGTTAGTTTGAGCGTTGTGCCACACTGGCAAAGTAGACGTGGCTTTTTCCAATAAAAAAAATGCTCATGTGAACATGCATAACTTGGTAAGTAGAGAATCGAGTTTGCCTTAACAATTTGAATCCCTAATGTCTCACAACCCCTATTCACTCTCCCTGTACACTCTCCCTTGCTCTCTGCCATCACTCCCCCTTTACACTCTGCCTCGCTCTCTGCTCTGCGATCACTCTTCCCCACTCTCCCCCACTCGCCATTAGTCTCACTCTCCCTATCCAGTCTCTCTCACCCTCTTTGATTAGTCGTCGTTGCTAGAATCTTGGTGCTTCCATCGAACCCTCACCGTACCTACTGTCGTTGATTACAAGTACGTTGCTCTCCTCTGATATCTTTTTTGATTTTGGGTAATATTAGGCTGTGTTTTATGTGAAATTTTGATTATTTTGTTGAAACTTACTTAAGAGTAGTAAATTTACTAATCAAGATGAGAATTTTGTTGTCTTTTATATGCTGCAATGATGATGATCTAAATTATTTCTTGCAATATGGTTATGTTTGTGTTATTTTCTCATTAATGAGTTTAAATGTGCTTGTGATATTGTTGGAATTGGGGTTATGATGGGGGGTTTTGGCAAATTGATTGGCGGTGTTGTGGTGATATCTTTGGGCTTGTGTAAAATGTGTCTTATCCGATTTTGGTTAATATGGGGCTGTGTTTTGTGCGAGATTTTGATGATTTTGTTGAATCTTCGTAAAAATTAGTAAATTTACTAATCAAGAAGACATTTTTTTGGGTTCTGTGGACATTGTGTATCAAATCAATGGATTGATTGAAATGCCAAAACCCACAAATAGATGCTTGTCCAATCATAATGAAAATTGATTTGAAATGACATTATAAATGTAATGTGATTGTTTTGTTTAAATACTATGTATAGTGTGTAAAAATTAACTTGTTAAGGGTTGGTTTAATAGTTTTTAAGATCTCATGATATCCATGAGGTTCTAGCTAGCATATTAGAGCCACTTCCAAGGAATTTCTCCCTATAATAACTTGGTATTTGTGAGACCGAGAGACTACTACAAGAGATTAGTTTAATGCTCAAAGAGCTCTAAACGCCCTCATATCTTAACATAAAAATAAATAAATAAATAAATAAATAATAAATAAAAAGAGAGAGAGAGGGAAAGGTCCCGCACAAAAATTACTAGTTTTGTAAGTGATAATATATATACACAATAAAATTGTAAGTGCCACAAGACATAAAATAGAAGTTTGTTTAATCAAATGCTTGTGTTCACAATATATCCAATATCAATGATACTGGAAAAGAAACTTTTAAGGTAAACCCTCAAATCCAAGACACTAAGCACTAGTAAAGTTTTGTCTTTAAACTATTTACGTACCAAAGCAAATCAAAGTTGCACTAGCCTTCTAAACCTTTGGTTCTTTTTCTTCTCAATATGGGATTACTATTTTCAATAAAAATCAGTATACCTCTATACTATTTCTTTCTAATCAATGTGGGATTTTCAAAACCAACAAGGCTATGCATATTAACACTTATCCTTTCATGAATTGGGCTCAACAAATTTCAACCATAGAAGTGCTTTACAATTTCCTCAATAAGTGGAACAATTAATGAGTACAAAGTAATTCAAGAACTTCTTTGTTGGATTTGGCTTTTCAATCATGTCACTCAAAGCAAATCAAAGTTGCACTAGCCTTCTAAACCTTTGGTTCTTTTTCTTCTCAATATGGGATTACTATTTTCAATAAAAATCAGTATACCTCTATACTATTTCTTTCTAATCAATGTGGGATTTTCAAAACCAACAAGGCTATGCATATTAACACTTATCCTTTCATGAATTGGGCTCAACAAATTTCAACCATAGAAGTGCTTTACAATTTCCTCAATA
Source organism: Quercus suber (assembly GCF_002906115.3). Classification (NCBI taxonomy): domain Eukaryota; kingdom Viridiplantae; phylum Streptophyta; class Magnoliopsida; order Fagales; family Fagaceae; genus Quercus; species Quercus suber. The sequence continues at coordinate 978,511 of NW_027069706.1, read as the reverse complement.
AGTGGAACAATTAATGAGTACAAAGTAATTCAAGAACTTCTTTGTTGGATTTGGCTTTTCAATCATGTCACTTACATTTTTTTTCAAAAATCTTTATCTCTTTCATCTATTACTGTCTTCCATTTGTGGTGTAATAACTAAAACACTTCTCTTTGCCTTGTGCTCCACCATAATATGATCCACCTTTAATTGTATCACCAATTGACTTATACAAATTAATTCCTAAATGTTTTCTCTCCTTTTATCATAACCAAATGACCTTTATTAACTTTCATAACTCCACCATATGCAAAATATATTCGTAAGCCAAAGAAAACAATTGAAATAAAGAAACCAAATTCTCTTTCCAACTTCAAAAACAAGTCTCACATTCATAATGTGGCACTTTAGTATGAATGTGATTACACTTTAGTATGATTCTGACACTGTGTGTGTATGCATAGATATATCTATATATAAACAAACATACCTACACATATATGATATGTATACATAGGTATGTTTATATATATATATATATATATGTATGTATGTGATTGTAACACTGTATACATATATGTATATGTATATGTATATGTATATACATATAGTTATGTATGTATAGATATATCTATATATAAACAAACATACCTATGAATTCCTATGATCATATATATATATACATACACTTCTACATTCCTACATAGGTATCAACAATGATGTAACAAACAATCATGAGTTTAAATTGTTTGGTTTGAGTGCATATTTGTGTACGAACAAATCAAGTTTTTTTAAGAATACTTAGGATATCATTATAGTGCGTCTGTAAAAGTTTCATTGTACATTCACATGCATAAAGATTAATTACAGTTGCGTTAACATAACCCCCTATCTTCTACATGATAACCACAATTAATTATCCTTATCCAGGTCTACCATGGGTCATCATTACTTCTACGTTTACTACAATAGGGAGCAATATTACCATGACCTGCATGGGCTGTCCTATAGAGGCGAGTCACTGAAGCAGAAGTTCATTAAGTTGACATGCGAAACACACTTGAGAAAAATGCACCGAAAGATAATGGCAACTTTAGGGTTGGATAGGGAGTCACATAAGATACCCATCGTGTACTATGCCCCTCAACTACTTGTGAATACTCAGGTTTTCTACAACTCCAATCCGTTAGATTGTGATGTTAACATGGACATGATATGGACAATGATTAAGTGGACCCCTCCAGTTCATAGTGTCCAACTTGTATGTAACTGTTAAGGCTATTAGGTTCCATACTAGTGCAAGTTCACAGCATGCCAGTATGGTGGAAGAGCCACCCTCATCTTCGCTTGATATGTATCCTTCTGTTGCCGATGCCATGCCTTTTCCCTACAACACTCAACCATGCAATGCGGTTGATGATTTGGACAACACTGAAGAAGCCAAAGTGTTGGGCACCACCTAGACACATGACGTGGGAGGGTCTAGTCACGCATATGAACATGTCCAAGCCTATATCGATGAAGGACTTGATATTGATGCTAGCCGAGATGTGTACGAAGAGTTCATTGATAATGATGGATCGGTGGACAATTCAGGTCATAGATGACCTACAAGTTGAACAAAACGAGGAGGCTTGCCTTAAAATAGTTCCTATCCTAGAATGGTTCACATCAAACACATGGGACAGTATTAATGACCCATCACCTTCATTAGGTACAAGACAGCTTACAGATTGGAATAAAGGTGACTAGCCTGCGAAGGGGATGCTGTTCAAGAATAAAGTCTCCGTTCAGTATGTGTTGACCTTTTACTCTATAAATTATAATAAGCAATACAAGGTCATCAAATCTGACACCAATAGGCTAGTAGTGTGGTGCATACATGATGCATGTCCATGGTCAATTTGGACTATTTACAGCAAGAAGCACGGGATGTGGCTGATTAGTAAATGTAAAGGTCCCCACAGTTGCACATCCCTCCAGGTAGCGACCAATGGATGGATGATGGATTCAAGGTGCATTTCCATTGCACTTGAGCAATATATACAGGAGGACATTGGAAGATCCATAAAAGACCTACATAGTATGCTACATGCAAAGCACGGGCATAAAGTAACTATGTACAAGGTTTGGGAAGCTAAATAGAAGGTAGTTGCACGTATTTACAGGAATTTTGATAAGTCTTAGCGGAATTGCCACGATTTCTAGCGGCATTGGACAATGCAGATTCGGACACTGTAACTTTATTAAAGTGTGATCCTAATGTCCCGAGGGCTTGTATATTCAACTCCGCGTTTTGGGCTTTCGGTTTGTGTATTAAAGGGTTTAGGCATTGCAGGCCAGCGATAAGCATAAATGCAACGCACCTCTTTGGCAAGTACAAAGGAAAGCTGTTGATAGCAATGGCAACAGATGGTAATACAACGAAGTTTATCCACTCACGTTTACCGTTGTTGAAAGTAAGGGCACAGAGACATGGGGATGGTTCTTGGCATGTCTACTAACCTATGTTACGAATCAGCCATAATCTCCAACAGGAATCGTAGGATATAATCATGCTTCGATGACACCACTAGGGGCTATTTGCAAGCACCCTTAACCCATCACTGGTATTGCCTCCACCATTTAGTAAGCAATTTTAACACTAACTTCAATAGTTTGGCATTAAAGAATTTGGTATGGAAGGTAGCAACTGCGAATCAAGTTAGGAAGTTTGAAAACACAATGGAATTAATCAAGAATGTCAATCTGGCGGCGTACGACTATCTTAAGGCTATAGGAAAGGAAAAGTGGACACTTGCACATGACCATGGGCACCAATATGGGGCAATGACAACGAACCTATCAGAGTGCTTCAATGGGGTACCTAAGGGAGCATGTAGCTTGCCCATAACCGCAATGGTGAAGTTCACATTTTACAAGGTAAACTCGTACTTTGATGATCGTCATAACAAAACCCTAGAGTAGATGGAAGAAGGGCAAAAGTGGTGCAAATATGCCTATGACAAGTTTGTTGCAAATCAAGAGAAGGCAAAGCTCCATATCATTAGAAGGATGAGCATGCAACAACGCTTATATACAGTGGAGACACAGTCTAATCTTTCGAGTACTGGCGAGGGAGCTCACATGCATAGGGTTAATCTCATAAAGATGACGTGCACATGTTGGAAATAGGAAGCATACAAGATCTCCTATTCACACTTAATAGCAATTTGTGCTAAGTATAACCACGATGCGATGGAATTTATGGATCGTTTCTACCATATGTCCGAACCGTACCACAACTATGAGTCGATATTCCAACCATTGAAAGATAAGTTAAAATGGCCAGATCCGAAAGAAAGGAGAATAGTGATGCTTAACCTGCAGCTGGTCTGAGAGAAAGGTCGGCCTAAGTCCACGAGAATCCACAATGAGATGAATGATGAGGATAGGGAGTTGCCAACCTCTTTGTGGATTGAGAACGGACCGAAGTCAAAGTGTGGGTTGTGTCACCAAGAAGGTCATAACCGTCATAGATGTCCGACTCAAAATGTGGAATCAACAAGCCGTGGTGCTACATAACAGGTAACAATTACAAGTCATAGTAACAAGGGGGGATATATCATAAGTTATTCTCATCATCTATTGTCAATTAGTCTTGTTACTAGCATTGTGCAAGCATTATGAATTCACATGTTTAGGTATGCATGATGCTAGAGGTCTAAACTACTATGATATATGTACTGGTTAATAATGGACGAAGGAGTTGATTGTTAATTGGTGAATTTAGTGTTCCCCTACATTTGTAGATATTAAATTATATAAGTTATAATTAAGATTCCTAGAGTAATTTTTAGATTGGAACCATGATAGTAATATCAATGTATCAAATTTAGCTTAACTTTGGGCAATCTTGTGATTAGTTGTTCAAGTAGTTGCTTCTTCTAGTAGATGTGGTGTTGATGTATTTTCTTTGTACTCATGCAAATATGGGATTCGTGGCAAAGAGACAGTTTTTGTGGCGCTACTTGAACTCAAATCTCTTTTTGTAAACTATGAGAAAAAATCATTTATATGTAAATAGTTGTACTTACATTGTGAACAACTTGGTTCAATGGTTTTAAAAGTAATGGCTCTTTATTTCCTTTGTAAATTGTATGGATGATTTTTTTATTCATGTGGCTGGAAATGAAGGGACGATTTGTTTATGGATGTGGTTGGAATTGTATGGATGATTTGTTTATGGAAGTGGTTGTGAACTGATAAAATTTTATGATGAATAAACAGGTAAAATTGTCATGGTTGTGAACAGTTCTGCATGAGTTCTCAGGTTGAGGCTATATGCATGCTTCAAATAACTCGATATATAAGATATTGAGTTACGTTACACGTAACCCGATTATGAGGAAATCAAGTTATTCAGAAGACCCTTCTAGACACTTGGATTCCTCCTGGATTATGTCTGGATCGGTCCAAAGTCCTGGACTGGACCTAGAACCAAAAGGTGTAACTCAATTTTTATGTAATCGAGTTATGTTACACGTAACCCGATTATGAGGAAATCAAGTTATTCAAAAGACCCTTCTGGACACTTGGATTCCTTTTAGATTGCATTTGGATCAGTCAAAAGTCCTGGACTGGAGTTGGAACCAAAGGGCGTAACTCAATTTTGATGTCATCGAGTTACATTGCACGTAAGCCGCTTATAAGGAAATCAAGTTATTCAAAAGACCCTCCTGGACACTTGGATTCCTCCTGGATTGCATCTGGATCGGTCCAAAGTCCTGGACTGGAGCTGGAACCAAAGGGCATAACTCGATTTTAATGTAATTGAGTTACATTGCACTTAAGCCAATTATTAGGAAATCGTGTTATTCAGAATACCCTTCTGGACACTTGGAATCCTCCTAGATTACACTTGGATCAGTCCAAAGTCCTGAACTAGACCTGGAACCAAAGGGCATAACTCGATTTTGTGGTTATCAAGGCGCTTAGTAACTCAATTCCTAAATCATCGAGTTACATATAACTCGATTACCTATAAATCGAGTTATGCCCTAACCCACGATGATAATTTCACCAATTCTGTAGAATCTGTAGCAATTTGTTGTTGACATTTTCGATTGCTCTCGACACATCCGGCTAGAATTGAAAATTTCCCGTGCAAATTCTTCGAAAATTTTATGTAGTAAGACTCTTTTAACCGTTATTGTCTTTAAAATTACATGTGGTGGTGCGTCATTTTCCAAGTTTTGTTCTCAATTTCAAACTTCACTATCTATGTAAATTGTGATGAAATTGGGTGTTTGGCTCGAAAATGCTTAATGGGTTAGGTAGTATGAGTGTTGTTTGCCTGTTTAATAATCTATAGTTGCAAAAAGAACATTAGATTTTGTTGAAAACTAAAAATCTAAGGTTGATAATGCATGCTTGGAAATTTGGGGATTTCATGATTATGGGTGCAAATGTCAGAATTGGTTAATGAGCCCTTGCGTATGCATTTTGTTGACAGAATTTATACATCTCATTGAAAAATGTCAGGGTCTCTAATGAAATACAGAAGTTGGAGGATTAGAATGTGGGTTTGCGAGCGAAATTGGGGATTTTCAAGAACATGGGAGTTTTTTTTCCATACAATTCATTGCAAATGTAGTTGTTGATAGGTTCTATACCTTTCATGGCTTTAATAGTTGGGTTTGGTTCAGAATATTATGTACTATTAATGGATTAGGAAAACCAAGATGAAAATAAAAAATATAATATATGAAGGTATAATTGGGAAATGAGTACATGTTTGTGTGTATATATTTGTCCCTGTGGCTGTTTGTGTGTTGGTGGGTGAGAAAGTATAAACAAATTTAAACGAAGTTGGGAAATGAGTATTTAATGCTAAAACATTCATCGCCACTTTCTTGAGTATTTTTGGAAGTAGTTTTCCCCCTTTAAGCTATTGTTAATAATTGTTTAAGACTTTGATTGGTATTGTTTCTTAATCAAGGTGACTGCAAAATATATTTAGGGTCTACCGAAGTAGTACTTCATGCATAATGCGTGTCTATGCATCTTGTGCAGTAGGAAGATTAAAATGTAGGTGTTGTGTTTATCTCTTCGTAATGCGGTTTTTGGTTCTCTTTTTTTATGAGCTGATTGTGTTTCCACTGCTAACCATCAGTTAGTTATGGCTCTAAGGAGGGCTAAGAGGGGAAAATCCAAAACTACATCCGAATCTAAAGTGGTGTTTGATCGATTAAGGCTCCACACGCACACAAATGAGCAAACCTTTGAAACCTTGAATAAGCATAGGTCTATTTGGGGAGAAAGGCAAATCAATCTAGATGAATTGCATCCTTCTGTCAGTGGGAATCTATAGTCTAGGCATTGGCTGTCTTTGTGTACAAATATACAACCCCCTCGAGCTGATTTGATTAGAGAATTCTATTTAAAGCTCTTGGTGCACAAGGATATTTGCTATGGTCACAGATTGACATCGTGGATACGTGGTGTATGCTTTACAATAACTAGGGATGACGTATCCAATGCTCTTGATGTACCTATAATTTGTAGACCTACTTATCCATATTCTGAGTCTCCTTGTATTGATGAAGTTATGGATGTTCTTTGTGGAAGATCAGTCACTCGGAGTTTTGACCCAAGTATTAACTTAAGTGAGGTAACTGAACTTAATTATATCTTCTTGAGGATAGCTTGTCACAACATCTTCCCTATCTCTCATGTCCATACAAGTCCTACAGACAGGTGTTTCTTTCTTTACGCCTTCGTTACCGATAGTTCCATTTGTTTTCCTTCCCTTTTCATTGAAACTATTGTGGAGGTGCATAGGAGCAAGTGTAAGAGGCATGGTCTATTCTTCCCAGTTTTCATCCATATGGTCCTCAAATATTTAGGATTAGAGAACTTTCCTTCCTAAGAGTTGGTCCACATCCTTGCCCCCATAGGAGCCAAATTTCTGAAATAGCGAAGTGTCCAAAAGAAGTTTATCGACCCTAGTTTTGGTTCATCCAAGAGACCACGAGTACGGTCTACTGCTGGAGATGTTCTTATTAGTGTTATTGAAATGGTTCTAACTGTAAGAATTTTTTATGTATTTATGTGATTCTTTATAATATCAAGTAGATCCAAAAATGTAAATAAAATTTATTTCATAATTCTTTACAGCGTTCACGTGTTATTAGATTATAGTAATTATTAATACAAATTGAAGGTTTGAGCACAGTTGATTTACAGGGTTTGATATTGCCGATGAACCACCTAGGAGATTTTCCTTAGAGCAATGGATCAAGCAATATCTTGACTTCAGGCAACTATTTTTATTGTAGGATTTTCTTATCAGTCATGTATTTTCCACTGATTAACCTCTCCTTTTTTATGTATGAGCTTAATATTGGATATTGTTGACCCTTTTAAATCAACATCTATATTATTTTGAATTTGGTCCCCGTGTGGACTGTACTTCATGCATCATATTTTCATTATGAAATTTATTGATGAACCCTTGCAATGCAATTAGTTTACACAATTAATGAGGTAACAGAAAAATATGTTTAGGTCATGCTTTGCGTAACAGTAAAAAAAAAAAAATTAATAAAAATAGAGCGACACTTGGCACAACCTAATGCACTCCCGCATTAGGTCTAACAGATTTTTTTTATTAAATATTGATTGTTTTGCTTTCGCACTACTGGAATGGAGTATACGAATGTTAATCTTATAGAAGTCTTATAATGCTATTCACTATCATTTCTTCATTATGTTGTTCAATTGGTCCATGCATCGCACAGGTTAGAGACCAATAATAGTCATAATAACTACAACAGGCGCCAAGTCATTCCAAAAAAAAAAAAAAAAATCAGAGTAACTCGATACGCCAACTACTTTTGCACCAAGTCTAGTCCTATCAAATTGTTTCATGTGAATATGTACGCAAACTTTCTCACAGTACTCATATTAGCCCATTACTATTGCCCCGATTTCAGTCATATCAAATCGAATCACATGAATACAGTTCAAATGACTAATGCAGCCAACTTTTCCACTGCTACGCAACAGCTTCTGATAGTTTTACCATGCTCACTGAGATAGAAACACATTCACGTGATTTATTACGCATGCTTCTGCACTACACTGCATGGACCTATCGCTATTGCACCAAGACCAGTCATGTCAACCACATCAGACACACCACACACGCCAACAAATGTTATGATTGAGTTGAGTCATTTTTTCAATTATGTGTGCACATCCTGACATCCTATCACTGTTCTACCCTGTTTAGTTAGATCAAACACAAGCCCTACTATTGTTCTCACATGTATACTTCTGTTACCTGATGCACTTCACTACATCAACTCAGAATTGCTGCACCAAGTCTAGTCATATCAAGTGAACATCCTACTTGTACCAATCACTATTATACAGTTGAGCTTACTCCTGTACCAATTATGAATTGCTGCACCCAATGTAGTCATATCAATCAATTAAGCTGACTCATTTACCAATTACTATTAACTAAACAACTTGCACATGGCCGACACTACCACACCATACAATTGCCCATCACATCTAGATATACCTCAGTCTAATTCACCTTTTGCAATGCCAATGCGCAACTGGCTCCTACCTCATTTTCTTGATAATTACAAGAGGGGGAGAGATAACAATGAGAGGGAATATTATGTACGACTACAGCGAGAATGGGAGTACCACATGAATGAGTCCAACTCTCTGCATAATGATCTCCTTATACTCGGGGCACCTTTGGTGGACTAAGTCTCGCTAACAATGCCAAGGGGAAACATGGAGCAATTCAGGAGGGCCATTGCCAAAATCCAAAAGGAAAACAATCTAATGTTCCTTCGTAGGTGAAGGTATTACCTACTACAGCTTGCAAAAGAGCAGGCTGCTGCTACCAACAAGCAGCTTACCCAAGTGGAACGTAATAGTGTCCTCAACTATAAGAACTACCTGTTTGAATGAATATCTATGTACTACATCACCTAGCTAGGTTCTATATAGGGTGCGTACTATCTCTAGAATTATGTTATCAATGTTGGTAATGCCAGTTGGTCGATATGCAGGTCGTGCATATTGATGATATCTTGTGTAAGAATATGTATGTTGTATATGTTATGCATGTATGTGTTAATTGGTTGATATGCAGGTCATGCATATCGACCAACATCGTGGGTAGGAAAATTTAGGTATTATGTATGTGTTATGCATCTAATAATTTGCCTACCTTTTTACTATAAATAGTCATTCAAGATTACGCATTAGATGTGTATATTTGTACAAATGATGATAAGGTTTACATAAACCCTTAACCATAAACACTGTTCCCTACACAGTACGAATACAACAACGGCGACACATATCCATCTAGAACATAGTTAAGGATAATAGTTATACATCAAAGTGCGAGTGGACCATAACACGATTACTCTTCATCTGACATCTCCACGTCTGACTAATACATGTCTGCTGCAAGAAGTGATTACATGTATCGTGCATACTCATACAACTTACACTCCACTGATTCTTGAATCTCCACCTAGGTCTGATATCGATTGAGACGTATCTTCATTTAATTATTTTCTTCTCTTATGCGGCATAATGCTCTACTAAATCTATCTATAGTGTCTCTTGGCATTTGCGATACGAGTCACCGAGGCACTGACAACTTATAACCGACCATCTCATCATAAAACATCTCCTATTCATGGCGTAACCAATCCCACTCCACCCTCATGGTATTGTGGACCTGTGCAGTATTTCACAAGTTGGGATTGATTGGATAGCTAAATTCATCTTCTAGTACCTAGCAATGACCCATCGCAGTGAACACATCGTGTGGCCTATAGCAATAAGGGTCACTTATTGACGTTAACTACAATAACATCAAAAGACCGAGTTAACAATGTGCATCAACTATTAGTAAATAATGTATAGCTACATAACATGGTACACGACTAAGACAATTCTAAATTAATGTAGTTTTACATGTTAGATCTATCATGTGGCCCGTAACATAAACAAAAGAATAATTGTACAATGATGCATGATGCATGGCATTGTGTGAATTAGAGATGAGGATCTGGTCAAGCACACTGCAACTATGCAAATAAATTGACTTATATTATTGTACACATGTGGAAATACACTATAACAATGGGAGCATGGGTACTCCCATTCATGTACTGTTTTTCCAGCCTATGCTGACATGAAAAGCCCTGATACTCATGTATAAAATTTTTATGATATTTGGACAATGAGATGAGCTTATAAATGTACTATAATACTGAATGGATTAACTATAGACATACGAAGACCAATATGGAGGGAAATGGGTTGGAAAGAAAAGAGATTTCGTTAATATTCCAATATACACATATGAGAGTCTAGGAAGCGTCAAACACATCATGGTCAGCAGACTTGCACAACTAAGTACAGATACCACCACAACAGAGTTCACCATAGCAGAACAACCATAGTCAGAGCTATATGAGAAAAGGTGTGAGTTGGAGGTGTACTGTCGATGGCATGGGTTACGAGTTCCTAAGGCACGGTCAACTGAGTTACCTAGAGACGAACCTACCAACATACTTGCTCATCTCGAACGGGAGAACAATCAAATGCAAAGGCGACTAGACCATTTTCATGCAGTCCAAAAGGCTAGGAAACATCTATTAGGGAAGGCGTAAGAACGAGCCATTAAGTCTATTAATGAAATTACTAATTTAGACGATGATAAAGATATTTCAAACTTCTCAGATTCAAGCAATGATGATTTCCAAAATTTCCTACCTATGAAAATTAGACGTTGTTGTTAATTTCTAGACATTTTGTGTAAGACGTAGTGTTGTTGTTAATGTCTAACAATGATGATTATGTACATTCAACTAAAGTATGGAATGCATTAATGCATGAGGTGTGAGTCCCACCACCAATGGACGCATATTAACAAATAATAGATAAGGGGACCAGCATACAATTTCGTCTATAGTAACCACTTTTATTGCTTTTGCATTGCTGATTTGTTAATAAAAGCCTTCTAGAGTTATCAACATGACCATAAATGCTATTTATCATATTCTTATAATTATGTGATATCCTTCATTTCACTAACCATTTTATAACAATCTAAGAGAAATAAGTTATATAGTTGATTACTTCTTGCTATGGTAAAGATTCTCATTCTCTTGCGATTAAAATTTACTACAACAAACAACCAAAATCACACCAATGTACTCACATAACACTCATTCAACCAAAAAAAAAAAAAAATCAATACAATATCAAATGAAAATACCATTGCCATAAATTTCTGGTATGGGTTTTTTACCTGAGGTGATAGATATTTAAGTTCAGTCTGAAAGCAGCTGTGGATTTGTAGAGGTGCAATGGAATTCAATTTAGACTGAAAGCAAGACAGTTTGAATGTGAGGAGAAGTAAAGTTCTAACACGAGCATAACTCGATTCTATAGATATCGATTTTGCTTTATAACTTGATAATTGTATAATCAAGTATATAACTCGATTTTATAGTAATCAAGTTATGTACGTATTAAAAAAAAAATAAGAAAATGCCATGCTGGCAAGCCAGCGTGGTAAAAATCTCATCCAAACTCAATTATAGTAAAATCAAGTTTTATGAAAAACTTGATTATGGTAATTTCAAGTTTCAAAATAGGGACATATCCCTAAATAATTTGAGAAAAGAGGCAAATGCTGGAAAGTTTGTGAAAAATGGGCAAATGCCCATTTTGGCCTAGTGAAGTCAACATCCCCAATGAAATTTCAAGAAAATACTCCTAGATTCAGGCTCCACCATATAGTCATGTTTAGTTTCAAAATTCTTTACTTTTCTTGAATGTAGTTGCTAGACTTTTGTTATTACTTAATGTGTTCACAATGACTAGTTGAGAAAATATATTGAGATTCTGTGAAACCCAAAAATTGCTGAAATTAAATTGGGGGTTGTTTAACAATATATATTATGGGTAATCTAAAAATAGGGGGCTGATTTATGGGCTAGAAGGAAAAAGTGCATGGTTGTATCGAAGAGTGTTTTGAATTTTGTGAGATGGAGGATTTTTTATAAGTTTTCCCCTAACCCCCTCCCCCCTACTATGACTATGATGATTATCTATTGGGATGTCAAGAAAATGTCATTTTCCTTTGGTGGATGAGGCTTAGGGCACATTTGGTAGGAGTATTGTGGTTTTGGTTTTCAAAATAATGTGAAAACTGTGATATAAAAAATGTGTTAAAAACATGTCTTTTGAGTACTCATAATGAAAAAAATGTGTTTGGTAATACGTTTTTATAATATCTTTGGTTTTGAAATTCTTTTGTATGGTTTGTTTCCAAGGAAAGTTTACTAGAAAGATGAGAAAGTGAAAAGGAAAAAAATGTGTTTACAAGTACACTAGGCTTTTTTTCTTTTTTTAAGGCCCGGTGGCAGTCCAAGTGGCAATTTATGTACTAATAATATTATATACTATTTTGGTCGTTAGCCACACAACATTTAATGGTAGGGATCATTATGACACATTTAAAATATCAAGGACCAAATTGACACACAGTATAAAAGTTAAGGACCAAATGTAATTTATCCTCCTTATAATCATCAAAACAATATTACTTGCTATCAATTAAAATTAATAGAATAAAATCTTATAAAATTAACACATCATTCATATTAAAATAATATTATTTTTCTTTGTTGTTGTTATTATTATTATTATTATAAATTTGTATTTTGTATACAACAATTACAGGTGAAAGCCAATGTTTGATTTTATAAAAAACAAAAAATAACAAACAAAAATAAAACCAAAAATAAAAGCGAATATTTGATTAAAAGAAAGAAAACACATTATATATATATATATATATATATATTGGAGGGAGCAACATATTCATTGTTTTCTCATCTACCCACCTCCTCCCAATTTTCTCTCCTCAAATCACCCCAAATTGGGAAAATAAGATTTTTGTGGGCTAGGGAGAAAATGACTGGCCCCCACCAAAATCTCTCAAATTTTCCACCTTAACCAAATAATCCAAAAAACTCTTTTTAATTATTTTTTCTATCCATTTTCATCCTAACCAAACGGACCCTAAATGATTCATGGACATGATTTCCTCATCCATGTGCAAAAAAAAAAAAAAAAAAAATTCTTATTTTTTTGGTTCATATCCTTGTATATACTTGTAGGGACCAGATTTTGGCACTTCTTCGGGTTGAGAGAGTGGACCCAAGCCCAGCTTGCTCTTCAATGAATTTATAGAGAGTGGGCTCAAGAACTAGGCCTTAGTAAGGGATGCAACTGCCTTGCATGGTTGCATGTGGGCTTAACAACCTAAACATGAATTGGGGTGCACAATGATGCTCCTTGGACCTGTCTTCCGGAGCTTGGAGTTCTTATTATTTCATTTAAGATTGATTACAAAGGTTGAGAGAATACAAGTCGCTACAGTACTTCTTAATGCAGATTTTCCGTCCCCCTTTCAAGAGAGACTTCTTACATTATATACACCTCTCTAAACTGATCCTAACCCTACATTCGTTGATCAGCCAGGCCACCACTTGAGAGCGTGTCCCATCAGCCGCATCCCCATTCCTCTTGTGGGTTGCAGCACCCAAGACAGCACTGTTCAGGAGTCCTGTCCTCATTAATGCGGCCAAGACGTTAGTTGAGGGCACTCAATATGGAGGTGACAGCTCGCCTTAGACTTGCTCCTTCACCGTGCTCCCGTCGCCGACGCTTGGCACTTGCCCCTTTCCTCCTCAGATATTCAAGAAGACCCATCTTTGGTGGAGTGGTGCTCGTGTACTTCTGAGGTCTCGAATGTCCGAGGACGGGGTCGTCCTCGGATATGTTCCTTGGGGGCTGGACATCGCACTTTCATCCTCGGACCCTATATGCATCCTCGGCACGAGCCTCTGGGCCTAGTTTGAGGTGGGCCGAGGCTGCCTGATTTTCTGGCCCCACAATAGCCCCTCAAAATCTTACTACATGCATCCTGGGGCAGGGAGAAGGATTTTGACATCCTCGGGCCTGCTCCATGCCCAGTCGAGCCTTACCCCCCGTCAGTACTGGGGTCTATTCATCTGCCCAAGGCACGTTGCTGACATTTCGGAGCGTGTAACATGCCCTTCATTAAATTCAGGCGGCTCTGTGCTCCCTACGTTCACCGAGGCGTTACCAATCTAACGGTGGAGGTTTGTCTCGCATTTGTGGGTGGGAAAACCCGCATGGTTCTTCGATTTGGGGTATAAATACCCATTCGAACTGCTTCTTCCTGTTTCTTATTTGCAATCAAGAATTCTCGCGCGTCCTTCCTGAGTTCAACCACACTCTCACTTACATCTCTAGCACAAAAAGCCTGTCCGAGGAGCTCCTCCTCTTTCCAGCAAGTTGCTCTATCCCTCTTTGAGCTCTCTTCCTCTTTACCCCTTCTTCTCCTTCGTCTGTTCTTTCTTAGTTCCTTTAGGCATCAATTGGGATGGGTAGATTTAAGAAATACGTCTACACTGAGGAGGCGATGGAGAAATTCATCGCCTACTATGAGATTCCTAGCAATGTAGATCTGAGGTACCGTGAGGATGGGGAGTGGCTCTTTCAAAGACAGGAGGGCGAAGTGGTGATTCCCATTATCGCCTTCCTCGAAGGGGGTATGAGGATCCCCATGGGGCTGGTGATGAGGGGCTACCTCACGCACTTCCGGCTATCCCCCACCCAATGCGCAATAAATGACTTTAGGATTTTGGGCTGTGTGGATGCCCTGAACGAGAAGATGGGGCTAAGGTTGACCCACCATGACGTGAATTGGTGCTACAACCTTCAGCTCTTTAAGGGCAAGTCCTATTACCTGAAGACAAGGTATGACAGGGTACGGTTCATCCAGTGCCTCCCTGAGTCCAGCAAGGGACTGAACGAGGATTTCCTTATCGTGTCCGGGGAGTGGCACGTGGCCTTCACTGCCCAACAACGGAGGGAATACCAGGTGGGGTAGTGGGAGTAGGAGGGGGTTCAAGTTCTCTTGTCTTTTGTTTGGTTACTAATGTGAAGGTGTTTTCTTCCTGCAGACCCACACGCCTTTGAGCGCCACTTCCGCTTGGTCAACAGGGAGGATTTGCAGAAGGTACTGAGGGCATCAGTTTTTGTAAACGAGGACGACCATCAAGTTAGAGCCGCCCACAAAATCTTGGGGTACACTCTTGTTCAGAAATCATTCCCGGTTCCGAAGCACGTGATCCGAGCGAATGATCCTCGGCTACAGAAAATTACTGTGACTGAGGATGGGTTTCTATTCCCCGAGGAGCCCTCTGATCCAGAAGTTGTCACCTTAGCCATCCCCTCTTCCTCCCACGTATTCGTCGAGGCTACAGAGGAGGATCCAGAGCGGGAAGAGGAAGTGTTTGACATTTTCGACCAGCTTGATCAGTCCGAGGACCCTCCCGGCGACTTGGGCGATCCTTGTTTGACCGAAGCAGACCTTCTTGCTTCAGAAGCCTCTCCTCTGCCAACGATGGGTTAAAAGAGGAAACCCCACACCAGCATGTTGGACCTGATCGAAGGCTAACCTGGGAAGTCCCAACAAAAACTTCCCCCTCCTCCTCCCAAGACTCAGTCTGTTCAGACTAGGTCGACTTCCGCCCAGCAGAAGCTTCCCCCTCCTCTTCCTCCTCCTCCTCCTCCTCCTTCTCAGACGAGCCTGCCTTTTGGGTCCGTGCCCGCGGACCCCAGGAAGAAGAAGGATAAGGGTAAAAGGCTTATGGAGGATAAGGCAGTGTCCTCGCAGGAGGAGGACAACACTCTGCGGCCGTCCAAGCAGATTAAGATAGGCGGCAAGAGCCAGGACAGGCAGGTCGTCACCACCTTGTCCGAGGCTCAGGCCTGGGTCCCAGCCCCAATGCTCTATAGGAGCCCTTGAGGGATGACGCCTCCTTCAGAGACTTCAATGAGGGCGAAGGTCTGCACGTGGCCGACGTGCTGGAGAGGTGCCTGCTACTCCCGGCGGACATGGCCGAGCTGGACTCTTTGAAGAGCAAACAGGTCTTCCTTAGCCTTAAGCGATATCTGGGGATGGTAAGAACTATGATTTCGACTCATCTCCCTTTTTTTCTTTTCTTTTTTTCTTTTTTTTTTTTAGGTTGGGCTTATATTGCATTGGTTACTCTGGCAGGCTGTCCAGGCTACCTATAGGTTGGCAGCAGCGGCCAACGACCAGGGGAAGGCCCTCGACCTAGAGCGTGAGAGGCACTTTCAGGCTACTCGGACCCTCAAGACCTCCGAGGCTGACCTCGCCAAGGCCGAGGAGGAGTTGAAGGCGATGACTAGGGCTCGGGACAGCGCGGAGTCGGGTCTTGCTGGTGCCCAGAACCAAGCCAGGGAGCAGACGAGGCGCCTGGGCGAGACGGAGGAGCAGCTGAGGATCGCGGGGGAGCTGGTCGCAGATCTACAAGCTAAGGTGGCTGCTACTGAGAGGGCTTAGAGGGAGGCAGAGTGGGCCAAAGATGAAGCCCAACGGGCTAAAGCCGAGGTGGATTTTGGCAGGAAGGAGGCCCTGGCTGCCAAGGAGGAAGCCAAGGCTACAGCTTATGCTGAGGGGGTGACAGAGATAGAGGCTCTTTATAAAGCTCAAGTTCCGGGGGTATGTAGGCGCTATTACTCCCTGGTCTGGGTTGAGGCCCTCAAACAAGCTGGGGTGGAGGCCTTGTCCAACCTATGGAAGGCGGAGAGCGTATACTACCCCCCTGCCATCTGCGAGGCCGCCCCTGATGGTGCCGAGGCTGGGGAGGTTGTTGAGGAGGTAGGGGCTGTTGAACCAAGGGAAGACCCGAGCGAGGAGGCGCCTCAAGAGGTAGCGGACGTCCCTTCTGATGCCTAGATCCCTGCCACCGAGGAAACAGCCATTCTCGCCGTACCTCTGCAGGCCATCCCCTTAGGCCAGAGCTCAGAGGACCCAGAGGTTGCCCCTATCCAGCCATCTACGGGGGGTGAGACTGAGCAGAAGGAGTAGATCCCTTGGCGTCTCAGTCCAACCTGCCTTTGCCGTTTGCTTGATCTTTTTCTATCTTTTTTTTTATTTTTTTATTTTGTTGTTCTTCTTCTCTTTTTTTTTTCTTTTTTATGTAATGTGGCTCTTGCCACGCAACTTCTATGGGCTTATCACTGTAAAGGGAGTTTAATTTCCCTTTTTATCTATTTTGGTTGCTTATCTGCTTGCATGCTACCTGTTTCCTCTCTTTTCTTTTTATTTGCATGATTTTAACTTGAATTGTATCTTGGCCAATCACGTCAGTAACAATGATAATGGGAGGGAATGTATGCGTGGGCAGTCCCTTTATGTCTCAAGGGCTAGGTAGGGTTTTGGTCCTTCCTAACTTAGGATATTTTAAAGTAGTTAGTTTCCCCATAGGCTTGAGTCCGAGGACCATGCAATGCCTTAGTTCTGCCTAACACTTAGGATATTTTGAAGTAGTTAGTTTCCCCAGAGGCTTGAGTCCGAGGACCATGCAATACCTTGGTTCTGTCTAACACTTAGGATATTTTGAAGTAGTTAGTTTCTCCAGAGGCTTGAGTCCGAGGACCATGCAATGCCTTGGTTCTGTCTAACACTTAGGATATTTTGAAGTAGTTAGTTTCCCCAGAGGCTTGAGTCCGAGGACCATGCAATGCCTTGGTTCTGTCTAACACTTAGGATATTTTGAAGTAGTTAGTTTCCCCAGAGGCTTGAGTTTTTTTTTTTTTTTTTTTTTTTTTTTTTTTTTTTTTTTTTTTTTTTTTTTTATGTAATGTGGCTCTTGCCACGAAACTTCTATGGACTTATCATTGTAATGGGAGTTTAATTTCCCTCTTTATCTATTTTGGTTGCTTATTTGCTTGCATGCTACCTGTTTCCTCTCTTTTCTTTTTATTTGCATGATTTTAACTTGAATTGTATCTTGGCCAATCACGTCAGTAACAATGATAATGGGAGGGAATGTATGCGCGGGCAGTCCCTTTATGTCTCAAGGGCTAGGTAGGGTTTTGGTCCTTCCTAACTTAGGATATTTTGAAGTAGTTAGTTTCCCCATAGGCTTGAGTCCAAGGACCATGCAATGCTTTGGTTCTGCCTAACACTTAGGATATCATTGTAGTGGTTAGTTTCCCCATAGGCTTGAGTCCGAGGACCATGCAATGCCTTGGTTCTGCCTAACACTTAGGATATTTTGAAGTAGTTAGTTTCCCCAGAGGCTTGAGTCCGAGGACCATGCAATGCCTTGGTTCTGTCTAACACTTAGGATATTTTGGAAGTGATTAGTTTCCCCACAGGCTTGAGTCCGAGGACTATGCAATGCCTTGGTTTTGTCTAACACTTAGGATATTTTGAAGTGGTTAGTTTCCCCAGAGGCTTGAGTCCGAGGACCATGCAATTCCTTGGTTCTGTCTAACACTTCAGATATTTTGAAGTGGTTAGTTTCCCCAGAGGCTTGAGTCCAAGGACTATGCAATGCCTCGGTTCTGTCTAACACTTAGGATATTTTGAAGTGGTTAGTTTCCCCAGAAGCTTGAGTCCGAGGACCATGCAATGCGTTGGTTTTGTCTAACACTTAGGATATTTTGAAGTGGTTAGTTTCCCCAGAGGCTTGAGTCCGAGGAACATGCAATGCCTTGGTTCTGTCTAACACTTAGGATATTTTGAAGTGGTTAGTTTCCCCAGAGGCTTGAGTCCGAGGACCATGCAATGCCTTGGTTCTGTCTAACACTTAGGATATTTTAAAGTGGTTAGTTTCCCCAGAGGCTTAAGTTTGAGGACCATGCAATGCCTTGGTTCTGTCTAACACTTATTCTGTCTAACACTTAAGATATTTTGAAGTGGTTAGTTTCCCTAGAGGCTTGAGTCCGAGGACCATGCAATGCCTTGGTTCTGTCTAACACTTAGTCTTGCCGTCAAAACGTGAGATACATAGTCATGATAGGGTAAGCATTTGAATCCAAAAAGGCTTCTTCATTAATAATAATACCTTTTCAGGTTATTTACATTCCACGGACGAGGTACAGGTTTTTCGTCTAGATCTTCTAAGTAGTATGCACCTATCCCCGCTACTGACGTAATTCGGTAAGGCCCCTCCTAGCTGGGTCCCAGCTTTCCCCAAGAAGGGTTTTTAGCAGCCCCTACGACTTTTCTCAGCACCAGGTCCCCCGGTGTTAGTGGTTTGAGTCTCACATTGGTATCATACCCCTGCTTGAGCTTTTGTTGGTAATAGGCCAGTTGGATCATCGCTCGTTCCCTTCGTTCGTCTACCAGGTCCAGGCTCCTCCCCAGCAGTTCATCATTGCTGCCTGGGGTGAAAGAGCTCATCCTTAGCGTCGGGAAGCTTGTTTCCAGGGGGATCACCGCCTCGGCACCATAAGTCAAGGCGAAAGGTATTTCCCTCGTTGATCGCCGGGGCGTGGTCCGGTACGTCCAGAGAACGTGAGGCAGCTCCTCTACCCATCTCCCTTTGGCGTTGTTCAGTCTCTTCTTAAGCCCACTGACGATGACCTTGTTGACGGCCTCGGCTTGTCCGTTTCCCTGAAGGTAGGCGGGCGTTGAGTATCTGTTTGTGATCCCAAGTTCACAACAGTACCTCTTGAAGGCCTTGTTATCGAATTGGAGCCCATTATCCAAGATGAGGGTATGGGGGACCCCGAATCGTGTCACAATGTTCCTACAAAGGAATTTCTTTGCGTCCACGTCCCTGACATTGGCCAGTGGCTTGGCCTCGACCCACTTGGTAAAGTAGTCCGTGGCCACCAACAGATACTTCTTATTCCTTGGCACTTTGGGGAAAGGTCCTACAATGTCCAAGCCCCATTAGGCGAACGGCCATAGATTGGACAAGGGATTAAGGACCCCTCCTGGCTGATGGATATTCGGGGCGAACCTTTGGCACTGGTCACACTTCTTGACATACTTCTGGGCCTCTTGCTGCATCCTCAGCCACCAGTATCCCTGTGTGACGGCTCGGTGAGACAAGGATCTCCCCCCTGTGTGGCTCCCGCAGATTCCCTCGTGCAGCTCTTCGAGCAGTAATTGTGCTGCTTCGGGGTGGATGCGCAGCAGGTATGGCCCAGAGTAGGAGCGCCTGTATAGTTTGTGATCCTCGGACAACCAGAACCGAGGAGCCTTTCTTCGTACTTTCTCAGCCTCTGACTTATCTTGGGGCAGGATATCATCTTTGAGGAATCTGATAATGGGGTCCATCCAGCTGAGACCCACCCCGACCCTAAGGACGGGGACCGCTTCCTTCGCCACCTCGCTCGCCCTCTCCAGATGCTCTACAAGTATGATCCGAGGTAGACTGTCTGCCGAGAAAGTTGCGAGTGTGGCTAATGAATCGGCATGGCTATTCCCATTCCTGGGGATGTGAGACAGACTGAAAGGGTCGAAGTCCAATTGCAAGCGCTTGACCCGGCTCAGGTATTCTTGCATTTTTGGATCTCGGGCTTCCATCTATCCCTTTACCTATCCTACCACCAGTCTCAAGTCTGAGAACATCTCCACCGACTTTCCTCCCATCTTCTGTACTATGGCCATTCCTTGCAATAATGCCTCGTTGTTTGTGGCTGAGAATCCGAGCCTCAGAGATTTCTCTATGACATGATCTTCAGGGGATACCAAGACTAGTCCTACTCCTGACCCTCTTTGGTTCGCCGCGCCATCAACATATACTTTCCAACATGGGGACCTCGGGACAGAGACCACTCTCTCATCAGCGATCCTTCCCTTGGTTCCCACTTCTATAGTTGGCTCAGCGAACTCTGCCGTCAAGTCTGCCAGAACCTGGCCCTTTATGGCAGTCCGAGGCATGTATTTAACGTCGAAGGCCCCTAGGATGGTATTCCACTATGCAATTCTTCCCGTGTAGTCGACGGCCTGAAGTACAGACTTCAAGGGTAGTTGGGTTAAGACGACCACCGTGTGAGCCTGGAAGTAATGGGGCAGCTTTCGCGTAGCATGGACCACGGCAAGTATGGCTTTCTCCAAGGGTAAGTACTTGACCTCGGCTTCGTGCAATGACTTGCTAACATAGTAGACCGATTTTTGGATGCCACCGTTATCTCGTATTAGCACCAAGCTCACAGCGTGGTGTGCCATAGCAATGTATGCGGATAGGACCTCGTCGGCCTCCGGTTTAAACATGATGGGTGGCCGGGCCAGGTAATCTTTGAGTTGTTGGAAGGCCATGGCACATTCTTCGGACCACTCAAATCCCTTCCACTTGTTGATCAGGAGATAGAACGATCTGCATCGGTCGGCCGACTTGGAAATGAATCGATTCAGGGCCGCGATCATTCCAGCAAGCTTCTAGATCTCTTTGGGGTTTCGCAGAGGCCTTAGGTTTTGGATAGCTCTGATTTGGTCGGGGTCAACCTCGATCCCCCGGTGGGTGATGATGTAGCCTAGGAACTTGCCAGATCCCACGCCAAATGAGCACTTGGAAGCATTTAGTCGCAGCCTGTGCTTTCTGAGGACGTCGAATATACAGCCGAGGTCCCACAGATGCTCAAACACCAATTTGCTCTTCACCACCATATCGTCAACATAGATCTCAATGTTTTTGCCCAACAGCAGCTCAAACATTCTCGTCATCATCCTCTGATAAGTAGATCCAGCGTTCTTTAGGCCGAATGGCATCACCTTATAGTGGTAGTTCCCGATGGGTGTCACGAAGGCCGTCTTCTCCTGATCCTCCAAGGCTAATGGGATCTGGCGATAGCCCTGAAAGGCGTCTAGGAAGCTCATCCGAGGATGGCCTGCAGTTGCATCCACCAGCTGGTCTATTCATGGCATTGGGAAGGGGTCCTTTGGGCATGCTTTATTCAGGTCCGTGAAGTCCACGCAAACCCTCCATTTCCCATTTTTCTTCTTGACCACCACAGTGTTGGCTAACCACTCGGGGTAGAATACCTCTTTAATAGCCCCCGCGCGCTTAAGTTTATTGACCTCTTCCTTAATTACCTTGGCGTGCGCCTTTGACGGGCGTCGAGGTGGCTGCTTCTTGGGGATCACCAAAGGGCTGACGTTAAGGCGGTGACAGATGAAGGATGGGTCAATCCCTGGGGCATCGCAGGGATCTCATGCGAACACGTCAAGGTTCCTCTTGAGAAACTTAAGCAACTCCTCCTTCTCTCGGGGAGGCAGTTGGGTTCCTACCTAAAAGAACCTCTCTTGGTCGTCGTCAATGACCACTTTTTCTAGGCCTTCGAGCCTTGCCTCCTCGGCAGCCGTGTCAGCTGGTGCCACCGAGGTGGTTAACTGCTATAAGTTTTCGGCCATGATGGCCGAAGGCTCCGTATCTTGTGGACGTGAGGTGGCTGCGACCATACACTGCCTTGCCGTTGACTGGCACCCTCGGATCTCGAGGATTTGGCCTCCAGACGGGAATTTCACCTTCTGGTGTAAGGAAGAGGCAACGCCTCCTAAGGTGTGGAGCCAAGGCCTTCCCACAATGGCAGTGTAGGGGGAGTACGTGTTCACCACAATAAAGTCCACCTCCACTACTTCCTAGCCGGTCTGGATGGGCAACTTGATCACGCCCTCCGGGATGACTAGCTTCCCATCGAAGCTCATCAAGGGGGAGCTATAGGGCGCCAAGTCCTCGGGCTTTAGCCCTAGCCCCTTATAGAGGTCGGGGTACATGACCTCCGTCGCGCTGCCACCATCCACCATCACCCTTTTGATGTCATAGTCCCCAATCCTGAGGGTGATCATCAAAGCGTCGTCATGGGGTTGGGTGGTCCCGTCCTTGTCCTCCTCGAAAAAAGTCAGGGTCGGGTGACAGCCTCTTCTGGCCCTCTTTGGCTCTGACTGGGACTCCCCGGCGGCCACCTGGGCCACTGACAACACTCGCAAGGGGCGCATGCCTGTTCTTCCTGGCGCAGCCAAGATCACATTAATTGTTCCAGTGAGCTGCCTCATGGCGGTGTCCCTCCGTGGCTCCTGGTAGGTCTGGCCCTGCTGGCTGCTGGAATGGTACAGGAGATGCTTCAGCCTCCCCTCCTGGACTAACTGGTCCAGATAGTTTCAGAGATTCCTATAGTCCTCCGTAGCGTGCCCGTGGTCCTGGTGATATTGGCAGTAGCGGTCCTAATTACGCTTCTCAGGATCCCCCGACATCTTATTCAGCCACTTGAAATACGGTTCGTTCTTGATCTTTTCTAGCACCCTGTGCACCGATTCTCAGAACACAACGCCGACAGCATGGGCACTAGTCACCCCAGATTGCCCCATGAAATCTCTTCTCAGACGAGTGTTGTTATATCGGTCCGACCTGGAATCCCTCCTTTCCTGAGGGATAGCTTTCTCCTTCCTCTTGCCTTGTAGCAAGTCTTCCTCCACCCATTTGTATTTGTTGATCTGATCCATTAGCTGCCGCACGCTGGTGGCAGGCTTACCAGTTAAGGACTTCCTTAGGCCGTGCCCCATCGGGAGCCCGTTCTTAAACGTGTTGATGGCGACATCATTGTACTTGCCATCCAGCTCGTTGTAAATCTCCCAATACTTGTCCGAGTAAGCCTTGAGGGTCTCGTCATCGTGCATGGTCAGGGACAGTAACGCGCTCATAGGCCAAGGAGGTCTGCTGTTCGTGACAAAATTGGAACCGAAGGCCTGGGTCAGCTGTCTGTACGAGTCTATGGAGTTCGTCCTCAAGCCTCGTTCTTAGAGTGAACAGCCATCCTCTGATTGAACTGGATCACGTGCTCCACGGGGTCCATTTTGCCATTATAAATGGTGAAGGTTGGCTGCTGGAACCTCCGAGGGAGCACCGCCTCGTCTATGCGACGCGTAAAGGGCGACCTGGAAAGCCGGTCCAGCGCCCTGCTCATGGCGTCACTTCCCAAGCCCTTAGGGGTGGGGCTGCCATGCCTACGCCTCTGATAGCGCTCATCCTCATGGGAGAAAGCTTCACTCGGGGGTGTCGTCGACCTTTGCCTGTAGTCGCCATCACTTTCGTCGTCAGAGGGTAAGTTAAGACTGGGCTCAGATCACCTTCGCTGTGCACGGCGCAACCTTCTCTTCAGGTCATCTATCTCTCGCTGCATGGCCGCCTTATCGTCCAGCCTGTAGGAGGCGTGACTCTTATCCTCTCGCGGTCGCGTGGCCGGGTCGTTGTCGTCCCTCTGGGGCGCGCGGCCACTTCTATGCGTGTGGCTTTCGCTAGTTTGCGAGGTGTGCACACTTCCTTCTCGGAATCGTCCGTTCTCCTCATTCT
Source organism: Quercus suber (assembly GCF_002906115.3). Classification (NCBI taxonomy): domain Eukaryota; kingdom Viridiplantae; phylum Streptophyta; class Magnoliopsida; order Fagales; family Fagaceae; genus Quercus; species Quercus suber. The sequence continues at coordinate 954,278 of NW_027069706.1, read as the reverse complement.
GGCCGTGCCCCGTGTTGCCATAGTCATTCGAACGTTGGGGTCTAGCTGGTTCGTGCCGATGGGAACTCACTTGATGAGGGTCTGATCCTACCATGCCTGGTTATTGTCCTTACTGATGCATGAGTTCTTCCCATAGACGGCGCCAATTGTAGGGACCAGATTTGAGCACTTCTACGGGTTGAGAGAGTGGACCCAAGCCTAGCTTGCCCTTCAATGAATTTATAGAGAGTGGGCTCAAGAACTAGGCCCTAGCAAGGAATGCAACTGCCCTGCATGGTTGCATGTGGGCTTAATAACCTAAACATAAATTGGGGTGCACAATGATGCTCCTCGGATTTGTCTTCCGGAGCTTGGAGTTCTTATTATTTCTTTGAAGATTGATTACAAGGGTTAGGAGAATACAAGTTGCTACAGTACTTCTTAATGCAGATTTTTCGTCCCCCTTTCAAGAGAGACTCCTTACATTATATACACCTCTCTAAACTAATCCTAACCCTACATTCGTTGATCAGCCAGGCCACCACTTGAGAGCCTGTCCCATCAGCCGCATCCTCATTCCTCCTGTGGGTTGCAGCACCTAAGACAGCACTGTTCAGGAGTCCTATCCTCATTAATGCGGCAAGGACGTTAGTTGAGGGCATTCAATGTGGAGGTGACAGCTCGCCTTAGACTTGCTCCTTCACCGTGCTCCCGTCGCTGACGCGTGGCACTTGCCCCTTTCCTCCTCGGATATTCAAGAAGACCCCTCTTTGGTGAAGTGGTGCTCGTGTACTTCTGAGGTCTCGGATGTCCGAGGACGGGGTTGTCCTCGGATATGTTCCTTGGGGGCTGGACACCGCACTTTCATCCTCGGACCCCACATGCATCCTCGGCGCGGGCCTCTAGGCCTGGTTTGAGGTGGGCCGAGGCTGCCTGATTTTCTGGCCCTACAAAGAGAATTTCATTCATAAATAAATTTATGCAACCTAGACTAAACAGAACAAACAACCAACACAACAATACATGATCTATTTCTTTATTTCAAAAATCTGCATACATTAAAAAAATCAGATCTATATCTAAGGAAGATACAAATTAGTTTTTTTGACAAAAAAATGTTTAGACACAAACCAGTTTTGATTAAGGAAAATTCAGATCTACATCTAAGGAAGATGCAGATCCATTTTATTTTGAAGAAAAATTCAAATATACATCTAAGGAAGATGCAGATCTGTTTTTATTTTGAAGAAAAATTTAGATGTACATCTAAGGAAGATGCAGATATGTTTTATTGTGAAGAAAAATTTAGATTTACATCTAAGGAAGATGTAGATATGTTTTATTTTAAAGAAAAATTCAGATCTACATCTAAAGAAGATGCAGATCTGTTTTATTTTGAAGACAAAGAGTTAATTACATGCAGATCTTTAAAACTAAGATACATGTTATAGCAACAATAAAGGAATCAAGAACATATTTTCATAAACTAAATTAACAAGGTAGAATATGAATATTTGAAAAAATTAAACATGCATCATCATGATAAGAGAAGCATAAAAACAAAAGGGTTAGAAAACAACCTCTTGCATGAGCACTCTTCTATTTGAGATGATGTTTTAGGGTTCAAAGAAATTTATGCAATTATCTTTGAAACCTAAAAACCCTAGCTTCAACAGAAAATCAGAGATGATCAGCAAATATCATCAATTTGAGAGCTTCAAAATGTATGCCCCTTAGGGCGTGAAAAAAAAGGTGCTAAATTATGAGACCCAATCTATATTTATAGAGGCCAGAAAACTCTAAAAAATAGCCCCGAAGTGTAGAATGTGAATCGGGATTCATCATTTTATGTAAAGATCGAAAAGGGTGTGCCTTATCGTCACCCGAAGGGCGTTGGGCCAAAGCCCAAAAGGAGGAAATTCAGCCCTTTTAAAGTGCCGTTCAGCACTCCAAAAGTGCCGAATGGTGCTCTTGGATGCCAAACACACTTTCGTGTTCAGATGCATTTTAGACTCTCTCCTTCTAGGGCTTTTTTGATCCGGTCCTTGCACCTAGATGTGTTTTCATCCTTAGTCTATGACTTTTATCTCTTTTCTGGATAATTTGGGCTTTTTCAGGAATAATTATCTTGTAGATAAATAGCCTAAAATAAATCTTGATAAAATTCAGATTATCCACAATTTTATTGTTATCCAATCATCACTTTTATTCCTATGCATACAATCCTATTTTAAACACTAATTATCAACCAATTACAAAATTATTTAATTAATTTTAATTGTCTCAAAATTAATTTAAATTAATCGTGTGTGGTCAACCCTATCTAGACACAATGCATGCTAACCGTGCAAACTTGATTATGCGATATCTTTCAATCCAATGGTCTGATTTGGAAACCGAACATACTATCACAACCACTAGAATCTCAAGATCATTTTTATGATGTTCAATGAATGAGTTAATGCATGTAATGCAAAACAAATTGATGCATGTAATGCAAAAACAAATGGATGCATGAAATGCAATCATGATTTTTCAGGTACATGAATGATCATTCAAGTCATTCCCCTTGATCAAATCATGGGTGCAAAATCAAGTGTCTACACTTAGTATGTTGAGCAGCCACATTTAATGTTGAGGGAACATATATTCTTAAGATGAAATTCATAATTTCTTAACGGAGATATAAATGTAAGGGACATATTTTTATGTAATTGGCATATCCTTTGACAAAATGTACTTTACTTGTATTTAGGTAAAATTAAGTAGGTTTAAGACGATCATTACAAGTGGCTACATTAAAGATATGAAGATTACTCAAGAACTACTCAAGAAAAGTGCAATTTGCAAGTTTTGAGACCTCTTCAACAAAAGCTCGATCTATCGAGATTCATTAAAGCTCGACACATGTCTCGATCTATCGAGCTTATGTGATTCAGACTATAGCCAACAACGTTTTTATTCTAAAAGGCTATTTGTTTATGGGTTTGTATAATCGATAAGGAAAGCCCAAGGTTTGTGTATACCTATTTGGAATAGAAGAGCCCATTGAGCTCCTATTTAAACAAGGAGGTGGAAAAAGAAAAACCTAACCCTAGAAAGCTTCATAAGATTTTCTTTTTGAAACCTTAGCCTCCTCTTATAGAAAAAAGAGTTCTTGCCGCGTTTCTTGTACGCCTTTGGGTTCTGTAACCAAGCAAAGTCTCTCACACCATCATTGAAGATCTTATTGGTGTTTTTATGTGAAGTTGTTGCAAATCAACTACATCAATCAAATGGTTGCTGTAGAGTTAGTCACGTACTGAGATTCATGCAAAGGAGTTAGTTATGTACTAGGATCTATGCATTATTGGTTAGTCACGTACTGGGATTCGTGCATTGAACAAAAAGATTGCCGCTACAATACAAGTCCAATTGGGTATTGGGGTAAGGGTTCAACTGTAGGTCGGTATTTCGAGATAGGCCAAAGGGTTTGGTAAGATTCCTTATACTTGTAACCACTTGTGATTGATAATGGTGGATTCTTAGGAGTAGTGACCTTAAATTCATCCGGTGGGGTTTTGCCTAGGTAGTTTTCCTCATTCGTAAACAAATCACCTGTATCAAATTTATTTTCCGCTACATTTAACTTAGTTGGTGATTTGTTTGTGCTACCACGCTTATTGCATGTAATTGAATCTAATTAATTCACTTGGATAATTAATTGATTAATTTACCAAAAGGGGTCAATACATTCGTGGCCTATCAAATATATGATGAATAACTTAAAGAATTAAACTGTGTACTCAAGGATTAAGAAGTAGTAATCTTCAAAGTGGCAGTCAACATTCATGACTTTGTATTACTATGAATATTTTAATGAAGGGGTTGAATGTATAATAAAGTATTGGGATATAATTTATTAATAAGGCCAAGAGAGCAATTATATTTATATAGTAGTATTAAATATAATTAATGGTAATTTTGAGCTTATCAAGAGTTAATAAAAATGCCCAAAACCCATTAGAGCTAGTGTCTTATTTATTCCTTTTAGTCCCACTCCAAGCCACATACTAAAGCCTAATTGGAATGGCCTAAAAGGCTAGCCCAATTAGATAATCAGTTATATATAAGGAGAGAAACATAAAGAATTTTGTAATGTATGGTAATACATGAAAATGGTGTGTATATGAGTGTAAGCCACTCTCTTATTCTCACTTAAACACATACGTATAAACTAATTGAGAGACCACACTTCTTGGGTATAAGTGGAATTGGAATGAAGATTAAAAGTGTTCCCAAGTACTTCTAATTTTTGATTTTGAATTTCATCACACTATGGTATGCTCTCTTGTTCTTAAATTCTGAAATTTACATAGTATATGTTATCAATTACAAATGAAGTAGATTTGTTAAGTTTCCAATGCGTATGTTTTGTATGCGATACAAACTATGTTTTTTCCAACAAAAGGGTCATTCGGCACTCTTGGAGTGCCAATCGGCACACGGCAAGTGCCGATTGGCCCAAACTTTTGGCCTAGCCCGAGGACACCCTGATTGAGATAAAGCCTATCTTTTTCAACTTTTTAGAGATACGGACGCATTCTAATTCTTATTTGATATCATTCTTTTAAGCATCCTAACCTCTGTAAATAGAGGAAACAAATCAGAATTAAGGGCTCTTATCTTTTTTGTTATAGGTTTCTCTCACGCCATTAGGGTTGCTCTGCTAGGGTTTCTCAAGCAAAATTACTCGGCGTAGTGTGTAGAATTTCATCCCTCCCCATGTAGAGGTTTCTCTGTTCCCTTCAATCCTTGAGTCTGGTAGGATGGTAGGTTTTGTTCTTTGTTTTCACTGTTACGGTGTGTTGGGGTTTCCCTCTCAGTGATATGGCAAACATTAAGGATCTTTAGGCTCGGTTCTCACTGATAGAAGAAGAGAAGCATGGGGCTGATGTACCCTAGAAAAATGAGGCTACTATTGTTCGTTTGGTGGGTAAATTTTTTACAAAAAGAGTGGTCAATGTAGAAGCAGTGGGTCAAACCTTTAAACCTTTGTGGAAGCCAATTGGGGAGTTGAAAATCAGGGATATTGGGGGCAATATTTTGTTGTTTGAATTTGATGACGCAATGGACTTAGAAAGAGTGTTGGAGTTTGAACTGTGGTCCTACGATAAAAGCATTGTTGTTCTGCGACGTGCAGTGGATGCGAAACCTACCCCTTTGTTAAATTTTGATTTAGTGACTTTTTGGGTGCAACTCCACAATGTCTCGAACCAGTGTCTTACTCAAGCAACAAGGGAAGTAGTGGGTAATAACATTGGAACTTTAGTTTAGGTAGTTGACCCAGAAGATTATGGGGAGGGAGGTGAGTTCTTGCAAATCCGGGTTAAGATGGATATCACCAAGGCTCTCCCACAGTGCTAAAAGTTGTGGTCAAATGGTGAGCATATTGGCTGGGTATTGCTTAAATTCAAACGGCTCCCTAATTTCTACTATTGATGTGGAAGGCTTACACATAGCGAAAGAGACTGCGAAGTGTGGATTCGAGGGAAGGGGAGTTGAAAAAGGATGATCAACAATACGGAGAGTTTCTTCGCATCGACCCAATGAGACAAACTCGAAAAATGGTTGTGGTGGTTTCTGGGACTTCGCGGGGTGCAAAGCTTTGGAAGAAGGGGCCGGTAATAGATAAAAATCAGCTAATCCACAAGGGCTTGATTAACCAAGAAGGGAGTGCTTCCAATTATAAGAGGGACAATGGGACAGACAAAGAAGTGAATGAGATGATATCCATGGAGGTCAAACCTACAGGTGTGGTTTTTTCTAGTCATACAAACCCTTTGAATGTTTTTAGTAATGGCATTGATGCGAATACTATTAACTTGGATAACGGAATAGAGGAGGTGAGGGACTCGTTGCCTACCCTCATGGCCATGTAGAATTTTAGAAAAAATGAAGTAGGAATTATCATCACTCAGGGGTAGCATGGTATGTTTTCTTTTAATGCAATGCTAGCTCCTTTAATAGATATAACAAATCAACCAGCCACACAACCTCTGAATAGCACTAGGAAAAAATGGGCGAGACTGTTGCGTGAGGTGGGGGAATCAAATAGGCGTCCAGAGTTGGAGCCATCTGAACAGGTAGTTAAGAAGAAGAAATGAGTCAGTGCAATGGGTGGTGGGAATAAGGAAAACTCTCAGGTGGTGGCTGGCTTCCAACACCACCAGTCACAACAAGTTGCCTTAGTTAGAACTGTCGTGGGCTTGGGAACCCACAGACAAAAGCCGAGCTTGCTGACTTGGTCGGCAAAAAAGATCCCAAAATGGTCTTTCTGATGGAGACTAAGGTTGATAAGGAGGTTGTTAAGAGAATTAGCGGTAAAATGCAATACAAAAATTTCTTTGTTGTTCCTTATCATAATAGCGGCGGGGGTCTAGCTCTTTTGTGGAAAGATGACTTTGTGTTGGATGTTCTTACTTCCTTTGATAACCACATTGATAGGGTGGTGGATCAAGGAATGGTTGATGCCTGGTGGTTCACAGGTTTCTATGGAGACCCTGACATTGCCAGCCGAGAAAATTCCTAGAATCTACTTAGAGATTTAAGCCAAAGACAAAATTTACCTTGGGTTTGCGTGGGGGATTTTAATGAGATTCTCAGACTTGAAGAGAAGCAGGGGTGATTGGTTAGACCTGAAAGGTAGATGCAAGGTTTTCGGGATGCCTTGGATTTTTGTGGGTGAAAAGACCTTGGGTTTAATGGTTTCCCATTCACTTGGTGTAATAGAAGACCCGGGGATCACAATGTTTAGATTCAACTTGACTGTGGGGTAGCAATAGTGGATTGGTTTTCAAGGTTCCCAACTTCATGTATCCACCATTTGGAGTTTTTCCATTCAGATCATAGATCGATCCTTCTCATCATCGATGCCGAACAAAAGAGATTTTACAGGAAAGGGTGGTCATTTCGGTTTGAGGCAATGTGGGTAAAAGACAAGACTTGTGAGGAAGTGATTATAGATTCATGGGCTAGTTTGGATGATACTAATCCGGTAAGAAATATGTTGAGGAAGATTACTAGCTACCAAGACAACCTTCAGACTTGGAACCGAGTCACTTTTGGGCATGTTAGGACTACTTTGGCCAAGAAATTGAAGGAGTTGAGCTTTGCCGAGGAGGCTGGTTTATAAAGCATAGATCTGGCCCAGATTGAAAAGCTCCGTGATGAAATTCAATTGCTTAAGGTGAAGGAGGAAACAATGTGGAAACAACGGCCCATATTGAGTGGCTTAAGGAGGGTGACCGAAACACTAGGTATTTTCACTACAAGGCAAACCAACATAACAAACTGATGCGAACCTCAATCGACACACTTTGAGACCCAACAAAAATATTGGAATACTTGCCCAAGAAAGCTAAAATTCAGATTTTTGATAGAACCCTAACCCAATGTTTATAAGCAAAACGCGAACCAAAGGTATAAGTAATAGACCCTGACCCAATGATTATAATGAATCACAAACCAAAGGTATAAAGTTTAAACGCCACAAGGAAGAATCCTTGATAAGTTCACAGTTCTTGAAGAACCAAAAGAAGAGCAAAACCTCACATTTTCTGATTTTTATTCAATAATATCTCTAAAAAATGTTTACAGACTTAAGGACCTATTTAAGGGCTCCATAAAACTTGATAGACAAGAAAATATATTCTAAAATAACTCCTAATTGATACCTAACAATATCAAGAATCAAATTTGACCTAAAAAATGTTAAATGCACCTAAAAACAAGGAAATAAATCATCTAAACCTAAAATAACGTTTTTTACATAAAAATACCAAAAATAATAAATTACAATAATTAAATAGTAAATTGTGTCGCACATCACAAACGTAACTACATTTTGGGTTTAGAAGATGATCCTGGCCATTGGATTGAAGATGAGGACCATATGCGTATATTGGCAAGCACTTATTTTGAGTCCATGTTCACCACTTTGAATCCGGATAGTTTTGATTGGGGCTATCCACGGGTCGGGCCGGGTCAGTTTTGGACCCAACCCGGAACTAACCCGCTGGCGTCAGGTTGAAGGTAGAGGGACCTGAAACCGACCACCGGAGTCAATCGGTCGAGTCGGTTTTGGGTTCGGGTGATGCTCGGGTCGATTCGGTCAGTGGAGAGATTCGCCGGATCTTGCAAACGTCTTCAGATTTTGCAAAAGCTTCGCCGGACATTTGCACCGAAAATCACCGAAATCAGCTTGGATCTCTTCGAATCTCGCCGGATCTCACCAAATATGGTCGAGATCTCGCCAAAATCAGCTTGGATCTCACCAAATATGGTCGAGATCTTGCCAAAATCAGCTTGGATCTCCTCGAATCTTGCCGGATCTCACCAAATATGGTTGAGATCTCGCCGAAATTAGCTTGAATCTCCTCGAATCTCGCTGGGATCTCCTCGAATCTGAGCTATCATCGGTCGGGTCAGATGGCTCGGGTTTTGGAGAAGAAAACCGCCACTCGACCTGCTGGCATCGGGTTTTGGGCGTGAAAACCCGTCACCGGCCGACAGGAGCATCGGTTTAGTCTAAAATCGAGTTGGGATCGAGCGAATTCTTCAGGTTAGCAGGTCTAAGTCGGGTCTGGACACCCCTAGTTTTGATGAAATTTTAAGTTGATTAACACCTACTATCATAGCTGAGATGAATAATAGTTTGGATAGACCATTCATTGCCGAAGAAGTACAAAGAGCACCAAATGGCCCCGCTTACAGCCCCTGGTCCAAATGGTATATCTCCTATTTTTTATAAATCTTTTTGACATATTGTTGGTAATGATGTAACTGAGGTAGTCCTGAATGCTTTAAACTCAGGCTTTGTTCCAGATTCATTAAATTCTACTTTCATTGCTCTTATTCCTAAAATTAAAGACCCCAAGAAAGTCTCATATTTTCGACCGATTAGCCTTTGTAATGTGGTCTACAAACTCATTGCAAAGGTTTTGGTTAACTGCCTGAAATTGATTTTGCCCTATGTAGTGTCTGATTCACAGAGTACTTTTCTTTGGGGAGGCTTATCACTGATAATGTGTTGGTGGCTTTTGAGACCCTCCACTATTTAAAGCGTCGAACCCAAGGGAAGTTGGGGTACATGGCTCTAAAGCTTAACATGAGAAAAGCTTATGATAAAGTGGAGTGGGATTTCTTGGAAAGAGCGATGTTGCATTTAGGGTTCTCTGGAAGATTTGTTGCTACAATTATGTCTTGTATCATGTCAGTTTCATATTCTATTTTGCTTAATAGGGTTCTGGGCAATACTATCAGGCCAAGTAGGGGGTTACAACAAGGTGATCCATTATCTCTATATTTATTCCTGGTGTGTACAATGGGGCTGCAAAGCTTGCTCCACAAAGCTGAGGTTGATGGGTCTCTCAGGAGGGGTGTCAATATGCAGGAACGGGCCCCGTGTCTCTCACTTGTTCTTTGCAGACGAGAGTGTGCTCTTTTGTCGAGCAAAGGAATCAAAATGCCAGGTAATCCTTGATATCTTATCTGTCTATGAAAGGGGGTGGGGTCAAAAAATAAATAAAGATACAACCCACATTTTCTTTAGCTCAAATACTCAACATGATCTTCAAGCCAGAATTCAACAACTTTTGGGAGTCCCAACTATTAGACAATATGAAAAATATTTGGGATTACCAACGTTTGTGGGAAGAGCTAAGAAACAGGGGTTTGCTTATATCAAGGAACGAATTTGGCAAAAGATTCAGGGATGGAAGGAGAAATTACTATCACAAGCAAGCAGAGAGGTGCTTTTTAGGTCGATGATCCAAGCTATTCCAACTTATTCAATGAGTTGTTTGAAGCTTCCCAAAGGTTTAATAAATAAGATTGAGATTATGATCCGAAAGTTTTGGTGGGGATATAGCAGTAATGGTAAAAAAGTGCATTGGGTAAAATGGGAGTGCCTATGCCAAGACAAGGATTTTGGAGGTTTGGGTTTCAAGGAGATTGAGAAGTTTAATGAGGCTTTACTTGCCTAGCAAGTATGGCGGATGTTGAAAAATCTGGACTCATTGTGCCATAGGGTCTTTAAAGCCCGATTTTTATATGGCGTGCTTGTAACAACTCTCCACCAACATTGGACAATTTGTTTCACCGCCAAATTGTCTCCTCTATTTGCTACGATATTTGTACTGCCCACCTTGAAGATATCTTGCATGTAGTGTAGGGTTGTACAGGGGTAGCCAACATGTGGAAAGAGCTTAGTTGGGCACAACACTCGATCTCCCCCCTTCCGGGGGATGTTACTAACCTTTTCTCAAGTTTTTTGCAGGTTAGGGAGGACTATAGAGTGGAAATATTTTCCATCATAGCTTGGATGCTCTGTACTCGAAGAAACTCAATACGCCTTGGACGCCTAACTCAGCCATTGAATCAAATTTTTCCTGAGGCTGGCAGACTCCTACATGACTTCCTTGAAGCTTATGATGAAGACCCTGTCGCAGTTCAGATTCTAGTTCCAATCCAAGAAAAATGGACAGCTCCAAACCAGACAAGATATAAAGCCAACTTTGATGTAGCTTTGTTCAAGCACAACGACACAGCTGGCCTGGGAGTGATCATCCACGATGTCAACGGTGTGGTCATTGGTGCCTTATCGATGCATGTTCCACTTTCCCATTCAGTGCCAACAGTCGAAGCTCTAGCCTGTAGACGTGCTGTGCAGTTCGCTGCTGAGATTGGCCTCCATGAAGTGACTTTCGAAGGTGATGCAGCAGTGGTTATCAACGCAATCACAACTGGCATAACAAAACAATCCTCATATGGTCATGTTATTGGTGACATCCTAGCTCAAGCTGCCCTCTTCTCTTCTTTTGAATTTTGTTATGCTAATCAGTCATGTAGTAGAGTAGCAGATGCACTGGCTAAACGTGCTAAGTTAGGTCTTGATTTGCAAGTTTGGTTGGAAGACTATCCTAAGGACATAGCCTGTTTGGTTTTATATGATGTTTCTTGATTATTTATAGAGTTTCAATAAAAGCCTAGCCCAACTTTCGGGTTTGGTTTCTCAAAAAAAAAAAAAAAAAAAAGAAAAAAGAAAAAAGAAGGGCTCTTCTCTTCTGACTTTTCAATTCCCCTTACGTTAAAGACGTTTTAGAGGCTTTTGCTTAATTTGGGAACTTCTTTTTCGTTAGTAAAGTGTTTTAGACCTCAAAGAGGTGAACAAATTTCTTTGATTTCTAAAATATTCTTTCATTAAAAAAGCACACTCACGCAAGAGGTATTTAGTTTTTCTTCTTTCTTTTCTTCTTCCATTAATTAGTATGTTTTTGTTTGATGCATGAATATGTTTAGTATATTTTATTATGTCTTATTCTTAATATGTAATTGCCATGCTTAGATACCTTAGATGATTGTTTATTTCAATTCTTTCTTTTTGATTTCAAAATCTGCAATGATTAATAAAATTCTTTTATGAAGATTCAAAATGATCTGTATTTTCATTAAATATATCTAATTTTTTTTAACTCAAAACTGATCTATATTTTCATTAAATACAAATCTGATTTTTTCTAAACTCAAAACTGATTTGTATTTTCATTAAATACATATTTAATTTTTTTTCTAAACTCAAAACTAATCTGTATTTTCATTAAATACAGATTTGATTTTAACTTTTAGAAGCAGATTTGATTTTTTTTACAAATCAAATCTTATTTTTTTCTTTTAAAAATAGATCTTATTTTTCTTGATAAAATCACTTTTTTTTTTAAAACTTCACACAAAAAAAACAAATTTGATTCTTTTTAACAAAATCTTTTTTTTTTCTTTTACAAAAAACAAATCTAATTTTTTTTTTTTTTTACAAACCAAGTCTTATTTTTTTAATTTTCATAACAGATCTAAATTTTCTTTAAAAAGATGACATATTCATAAGGCAGATTTATTTAAATTAATTTTTGTCAAGTGTCTGTCATGTGTGTTCAACATATCATTCAATATCATGCAAAAAGGGTATACTAGTCATTAAAGTTTAGAAAACCAGACTTTGTCTAGGTGGAATGGGTGCCTAACACCTTCCCATTCCATAACCTAGCTCCTAAGCTTAGGATTTTTGGATAGGTAGATTAGTGTTTTGTCTGTTAATTTTAGTAGATTGTAACTAGGATCAAAGCTTTGTATTCTTTTGCATAGATTGTAATTAGGACTCAAAGCCTTGTAAGGTTAATTTACCAAAATTGTATATTTTTTATTCAATCAATGATATTCGAAGTATTTGGAACATGTAATTATATTTATTTTTTTCTTATTTTTTTGTATAAAAAATAAGTGGCGACTCCACACCACTACTCAAAAGAGAGGTGCCCTTACAAGCACCCAAATCTCTTTTTAGAGAGGCCCTAAATTTTTGCAGTCTCTCACACGTATATCTTTAAATGAATGTAAGGATAAAAAATTTATAAAAGTGATAAGATATGCTTGAAGTAATGTTACTTTTATGTTAGGGTTATATTTGATGTAATTGGCTAATCCTTTGACAAAAAACACTTTACTTGTAATTGCGTAGATCTAAGATGTGTTTAGTATTTCAAGAAACAAGTGATCAAGTTTAGTATTGAAGCCATGCAAATCTGACCAAGAAACATGTGAAGGAAGTGCTATTTATTAAAGCTCGATAGCAATCTCGATAGAAAGACTTCTATCGAGATTTAATGTTGAAGCTCGACAAAAGCTCGACTCAAGCTGTATCAATCTAGAATTATGAAATCAGGTTTTCTAAATCTGATTACATGAATATCCTTGAGTATTTGTGTAGGGTTTCTTTTCTCATAGCCCTAGACGTATATAAGAATTATTTTAAGAGCCATAAAAAAGGATGCAAGGTGTTGTGAAAGAATAATACATGCATATTGTGACCGGAGACAGAAATTGCTCTAGTTTATCATATTCTCTGTAGAAGCTACTGCGTCTTTATGCCAAGGGTTTTGTGACCAAGGAGCTTCCTAATCTTCATTGTTGGATGAACTGAAGAACTTTGCAGCCAACATCTTCCTCAAGTTGGTGTGTTAGTCACGTACTAGGATCCGTGCATCATTGGTTAGTCACATACTAGGATTCGTGCATTGAACAGAGAGATTGCTGCTACAATACAAGTCCAATTGTGTATTGGGGTAAGGGTTCAACTGTAGGTTGGTATTAGGAACTAGGATTCTTTTTACTTGTAACCGCTTGTTTTTTATAATAGTAGATTCTTGAGAGTGGTGACCTTAAATTCACCCGGTGGGATTTTGCCTCGATGGTTTTTCCCATTCGTAAACAAATCACTTGTGTCAAACTTATTTTCCGTTGCATTTAGTTATTTGGTGATTTGTAAGTTTGACACAAGTGATTTGTTTGTGCTACCACACTATTGCATGTTAAATTGACTTAATTAATTAAATTGGATAATTAATTGATTAGTTTACCAAATGGGTTAATACATTTTTGGCCTATCATTTTATATGAACTTAGAACTTATAACATTTATGCACCAATTATAATATTTCATGTCAAGTATGAAAATTTTATAGTGAGCAATGATGGTAGAATTACCTTGCCCAAACAAAATGACCTACAAGAAGATCATCCAATCTTCACATGCCAAATATGCGTAGAGCCCATGCTAGAAACTCAACTACAATAACAACTGTGTGCACCCTTTTTTATTATGTCAAATACATCAAAACCCATATTCACAACAAGGTGCCAAACATTAAATGTCCTATATTTATTTATGATGCATGAATTGCATGTTTAAATAAGAATTAATTAATTATATATATATATATATATATTTTATATCTAAATTTGCTACCTCACTTTGACGGCTTTACAACATCATTATTTTACTTATTTGATTTTTAAACCAAATTTTACAATTACAAACGTGTTTTTCTTATATTTCTGTTGTGTACTACAGTCTACTTCAGTCCTATTTGATTCAATTCAGTCTACTTTGGTCTAATTCTGTCCAATTTGGTTCTATTCGGTCCACTTTGGTTTTATTCAGTCCAGTTTCGTCCATTATGTCCACTTTAGTCCTATTCGGTCCACTTTGGTTTCATTCAGTCCAATTTGGTTATATTCTGTCCACTGGTTCTATTTGGTCCATTTTGTTTACTTTGGTCTTATTTAGTCCACTGCGGTCTTATTCGGTCCATTTTGGTCCTATTCAGTCCATTAGGTCTTATTTAGTCCAATTTGGTCCTAATCAGTCCAAATTAGTCATATTTGGTCCATTCTGTCCACTTTGGTCCTTTCTATTTGTTTTGGTTATATTCAGTCCACTAGGTCTTATTCAGGCTATTATGGTCTAATTTCATCCTATTCAAGCCATTCGGTCCATTTGGTCTTATCCAATCCAATTTGATCATATTCGGTCAACTTTGGTCCTATACGGTCCATTATGTTCTATTTGGTCCTTTGGAACTAGAACCCTTTTTTTTTTTTTTTTTTTTTTTTAACTCCACAATTATCTTGATAGCTAATCTATTTGGTCCTTTGGAACTAGAACCTTTTTTTTTTTTTTTTTTTTTTTTTAACTCCACAATTATCTTGATAGCTAAAAATCAGGTAATAAAATTTAATAATGTGACACCAAAATTCAATATAAATAGGATTTCATGTTATAACTAAGGTAAGTAGGAAACAGACTGAATACCACAATTCTAACAAATTTATTGGTTGTGGTCCTTGACATTGTGGAGTTAAACCCATAGAAAGAGAGAGAATGTGAGCAAAGGTCCCAAAATAAAAAATAAAAAATTGAATATGGATCATCTAGCCCAATTTTTATATCTTCTGATTTTAATACCCAATGATTTAAAGATAAAAATTGGCCATGGGCCCTTAAATTCATTAGGCAGCTAGCCTAGTCTTTGGGCTTTTAATTTAAGAATGCCCAATTCTTATGTGGGCGTGCCCTTCTAATGAGTTGATGCATAAAGGGCTGCCATGTGGCTAGAGAGAAATAAATTAGCAATAAGGATACCAATTGAGGTCAATGTCCGACGTCTGAAGGTTCGCTACTACAGGATTAAATTGTATACGAGGAAAGAAAAACTTAAGGGCATTCACATATGTTGTGCTAACAAAATTTAGCATTTAACATTTTAAAAATCTATTTGATCTATTTTTAACATATCACTTAACAATACACTTTACATTTAATCTCTTGTTTTAACATACAAACCCATCTATATATATATATATATATAAAACCGAAACCTCTGAAACTCTCATAATTTTCCACGTCAGTATAATATTTAAAAAATAAATCATTATCATTTTTTTAAAACAAAATTATTTTTGTTTAGTACAAACTTAATAAGGAGTGAAACTCTATCTCTCTAACAAGTCCAATTTAAACTCAAACTCATCATTATCATATATATATATATATATATATAAACCAGACGGAGAAAACAAACCCTAAGTACCCTTCAACAACCCGACCATATAAACCAAATGGAGAAAACAAACCCTGAGTCCAAACTCTAAACTGAATGATGCTACTATAGCGCCTCAGCCTGCTGCCAAGCCAAGTCTACCACTGTGGGTATGTGTTTCTAATTTGTGGCTTCAATTTTTTGGGTCTTTTGTTTAGGGGTATAGGGAGTCCAATATGTAGTGTTAACCAAGTGCTGCTCACACTACAATAAAGAGGTCCAGTAGGAAAGAAGATTCTAGAACATGTCTCTCTAACGACTAAACTCATGCTTTTGGAATTTCTTGCTTTTAATTTTCAAGCTTAACTCATGCTTTTGGAATTTCTTGCTTTTAATTTTCAAGCTTTTACACACTTTTGGGCCCATTAAAATTAGGAGCTATTCATTGATAAATAATATTTAATAGGAAAAGAAACACATGCCATAGCTTTATGGTTGTTTGCAATGTGAGATGGATCTCCCTCACCGAACTGGTCTTTTATTTGATTTAAGAACCGTGCTGATATATTTGCAATGTGGAGTTGTGAAGGTTAAGGGGCCATTTGGTTCGATCAGAAAGCACCAATTCATCTGCTACCCAAACTCCAAAAAATTGCGATAGTATGAGCAAGCCAAGAGTTTTTCGTCATTAATGCATTGGTCACCAAGTGTTGACCATCCCATATCAACAACATCATGACAAATTAACGGCCCCATGAGTAAACCTATAATTTCCAAGCATGTATGTATGTGATGTTTAGGTACCATCTTCATACAATTTCATTAAACCACATGACAATGACATTCCAAATCTTCAAACTATCTTCCAACTAGAGAATAGGGTCCTTCCATCGGGATGAAAGGTGATTGCCTCTTTGATTAATGAATTTTATGTTGAATTTGTTTATATTGTTTATTATTAATGAATTTCAATTCAACATATGTGGATATTTGTTTATATTGTTATTAGTAAATTTTATCTTTTATGTCAAATTTTTTATTTGCTTTCGTATGAGCTTGAGTTTTTCTTTCTATCTTATTCTTTTTTTATATTTAAAATTGATTTTCTTTTCAGTATTTGGGTTAATTTCCATATTTATATTGACATTGTTTTCGTGTGTTTGGTTTCTGGGTTGAAATTTCTACTAATTATTTTATATTGTATATGTCATATGAAGCATCTCTAATTTTTTGAAGAAAAATCAAAACTACAACCTATGTCTTCCAGCCCATGGATAAATTTTTATTTGGTATGTTATATATAAATTTGTTGAATTTGAAGGGTTTTATTTGGTTTTGAAGTAGAATTTGGGGATTCTATAAATTTGGAAGTTTCAAGTCTTAGGGTTTTTGGTATTTGCGTCTTAGTAGGTTGATCTTAATTCTTTACCTTAAATGCTTTTTATTTGGCTTCATGTGATTTTTTGTTTTCTTAATTAAAGCTATGATTTTTGGTTGATTGATTATTTGTTTGGATTCAACATAAAAGATAATGGAATTAGGTGTTATAATTTTAATATTGTTTCATATTTTGAATTGTCTATATTGATATTATTATGACTAAGTAGGATTGAGAAAAGTATAAAAGTTAAATATTTCTTCATTTAAAAAAAAAAATACTAACTAGCAAAATGTCTATAATATGCATATTATTAACCCAATTTTCTATTTCTAAATTTCTTAAATTTTATTATAAATAATTTTTCGTGCATAAACAACATTCTACCACTGCCACGTCAAAGTTGTGGCAAAAAGTTGTAAAATAATATGGTCTTAAAACTACTCTTATGACTATGATGAGATAAATTTAAATTCTTTACTCATTGTTGGATTTTTTTTTTCTTTTTCATAGTCAATAGCTTTCCTGTGCATCGCACAGGTTAACGACTAGTTAAAATAATATAAATAATTTTAAACAATTAGGTAAAAAAACCCACAAACACCATACCCACAACCATTGAACACCCATTCCCACACACACACACACACACACACACACACTTACAGAGAGCAATTACACAAGCTAATCACCAATTGCACAACCAGCCACCAAAACCACTAATCACAACAACCAGTCGACCACTGTAAAAACCCAAACAACCACAACAAATGGCTCAAATTCACCCTTGACTTCCTCCCTTTCCGATCCTAGCACCTTGGTTGTGTCCTTGTTTGGACTGATCTACCTATGGGCCGATTTGACTGAGTCATTTGAATCGAACAAGTCACTCATGATCTATTTATACAAGAAACATTTGTTTCGAGGGTCAGGTAGGCTCTTGAAATTTCAGTTTCAAGGATCACAAAGGCCATAGAAATTTCCTTTTCGAGAAAATTTGTCTCAAAGGTCATCAAGAGTCAGTTAAACCCTCAAAATAATATCTTTTGAGGTCTTTTAATGCTTTTTTCAAGGGTTTTGACCGTCGAAAAAAAAAAATCAACTTTGTTGTAATGTTCCCAATTAGGATCAGCATGATCATGACATAATTGATCCCAAATCATTAGACGATTGTTTTATTAAAATGTGTGTGTGTGTGTGTGTGTGTGTGTGAGAGAGAGAGAGAGAGAGAGAGAGAGAGAGGTTGAATCATTGAATTAGAAATTTATTTTAAGTTTTAGCAACACGCTATAGTATCATGACACAGCACCTCAAATTAGCAAAACACTCCTACATCAATGGTGCCAAAGTTAAATTTTTTTGGCTTACTGCTACAGTAAAATGTTACTTGTAGCAATTACTGTAGTAGTGAGCCAAACGTGAAAAAATAATTTTTTACATACTTATTTTGAAAATACCATACTTCAAATTATCTATTTTACATTATATTATATTAAAATATTATTTTTTCTTGATTATTTTAATTATTTCTCTTTCTTCACACACAATAACTATCAACCATTCTTTTCTTTCAGCCTCGGGATATGCAAAGAAAATTATATACAAAGTAAATAGTGTCAATATAAATTTACACATTTACTGTAATAATTTTGCAAATTTACACATTTTAACTTGACTGATGTGGGTAATTTTGAAAGCTGAACGTGTAAAATTGATACATTTTTCTATTTTGCATTGATTGATTCAATTGCTCTAACATCCACTTGAACTAATCGAGTTCAGTTAAACCTCGTCAAATCTTGATCAAACCTCAACAACAATTTGGGTATATGACCATACTAGCTAGTGAATTTGTCCCCAGTAATAGGTTTATTTTTTTGGGGAAATCAAAACCTTCATTCAATCATAGCAAAAACAGCAACAATTAAATACAAGCTATACATTGGTGACACATTGAGCTAGATGTAAGCTTGTAAAAAGACAGCTTGGTTGGTACGTTCAGTGTGGAAAAAGGCAAAAAAAGCAAAGTGACAAACAGAGCAGAAAAATAAATAAATTAATCTTGTAGAGTGCTAACACGGTGGAAAAGGTGGCAAAACAGATCATTGAACCGCATCTCTCACAAATCACAATTCCTATTGAACTAGGATATCTTTTTTGTCGATGACATGATTGATTTAAGAGTCTTTTCTCAAACTCGTGGTTTACGACATGGATTTCACAATCTTTCAAACTTATTTTATTAAGAAATAAGTAGTTTTAGGATCACAAATTATTTCACAATTTTTTTGTCACAACACTGATATGCATGGTAAATTTTGTGTGGTTAACTATGACTTACAAGTGAACTCACTATTTTTTCTTTACCTGTCACACTATGTCACGTCATAATTATAATAAGAAGTTGTGAAAAGTTACTTGGTTCTAGACTATTCCTAAAAAAATTAACTCATATGGAGACTCAGTACCGTTCAGTCAAAAGAGAAAAATTAAGAAATGAACTTGTACTCATAATTGGCCGGACCACAGCATCTGAATTTTACTTTTATAGAGTTGACAATCTGATCATCGTGAAAATCACCATTTCTTATGCGCCAAAATGTTTTACAAATTTTCACTCCAATTTTGTCTTTTGAAACTTGATTTATAACCGATGGTTTGATTTTTGCACTCAACATATCATTCCATTAGCAATTTACCGTAGCAGTTTCTTAGTAGCGAATCTTAGTAGTAGTTTATTGTAGCATATTGGCAATTTTTTAAAGATATAACAGTTAGGATGTAGTATGATTTTTGTTATTTGAGGTGCTAAAATAACATTTTTAGTGATTTAACAAATAACAACACCAATGGGATTGCTCCAAAGGGCCGAAGATGAACGGATAGGATTAGTAAAAGCTAAATAAATAATGTTAGTGGCTTGAAAGGTATTTATAGTGTACTAAGAAAGGTTTGATTTTGAGTAGATGGGGATGGTTGTGATGCTCATTTTTGTTTGACTATACTAGATTAATGCTGATTTTTTTGCTTTGGTTTTGTTTTGATTTTACTGTTGTTTGTTTTTCAAGAAACTATTAATATATATTTTTTTAAAGAAAATGAGAAAGGGTTACTTTGCAGGCTATATGAAGGGGGTGAAAAAATGGAAAGAATAGAGAAAAGTAAAAATATTTTTTAAAAGAGTGAACTATGGATAGGGAAGAGGTTGTTTGGTACATTATTTTAAATACATATTTTCAGTTTTTTAAACAACATTATACATATTTTTATACACTTTTACGTTCACACATATTTTTAAAAAAAATTAAAAACTATTATTTAAAGATACGTAAGGACAAAAACAAGAGATAATGTCTCAAAATGTGAGATGACGTAAAAAAATGAAAGCCTTTAATATGCGCGTATTTGGCCTGGTGGGAGGAAAAGAAAAGAAAAAAATTAAAGGATGTAGGCGTAGGTGTGGGTGTGGGACCCACAGAGAGACATATGTTACTTTCCGTCCCATGTTCATCTGTTACATAAAAGCTTTTGGAAATTTCTAGAATTAGAACTCTAGAACTAAAAACTTAGAGATTTTCCCGCCGACTCCTCTTTTTCTTTTTCTTTCGTGTCCTCTAAGCCTTTTGACATTTTGTAAAAGTAAACAGCTGTGGTTTTAAATTGATTCCAAAATGTCGTTTCCTTCTACAAGAAGCAAATGCCAAAAATGGTAATTCCGTCTTTTCTCAATTTTAGTTATTATAGCATATAGCATGCAGTCCTAAACACGTAAACTCATTTCGTTAATTTCACTTCTCTAAATCAAAATCAAAGCAGCGTTGTTTGGTTTGTGATTCCTTACTGAGTGGGGCAAGCGAAGCAAGTTTTGTGAGTCCGAAGTTCGCACCCGAGATATAATGGACAGAGAAGCTTGTTGTGGGTACAGAGGAAGAGGAAAAGGTAGAGGTAGAGGCGGAGGAGATAGAGGTGGAAGAGGTGGTGCTAGAGGAAGTGCTGCTGGAGAAGGAGCTGGTAGGGGAAGAGGGAGGGGTCCTCCTGGGCATGGTGCAACTCAGGTGTGGTCGGATCAACAACCACCACCAAGACCAAGACACCCACAGCCACGGCCACATCCACATGTGGGTGTTGGTGCTGGTGGTCCTCCGGGGAGTCAATGGGAGGGTCCCACGTCTGAGGGGTCGAGCTGGGCCAGCAAGGTTGGTGGTGGTAGTGGTAGTGGTAGCGGTAGTAGTGGAGGAAGAGTAGTGAGAGGTCAGGGTGATAATAAGTGGGTGGAAGTGGGACACACTGCCCCATCTATTCCTTCTCAGCCTCCTCTTCCTCCTGCTCCTGTCGCCGGTATTAGATCTGGAACTCTTCTCTTCTCTGCCTTTTTTTTTTTTTTTTTTTTGAAGTAAAATTGGGACAACCATCTTGGAAATAATTATAAGCTTTCATTTGGGTTTTTTTTTTTTTTTTTTGAGTAAAATTTGGGTTTAATTAAAGAACAATAATATGACATATTTGTTTTTTTCCAAAATATTAAGGGAGAATTACTTGATTTTAAAGTTTAAGGATGAATTGTGAACTATACAAACATAAAAAGATGAAAAGTGTTTTAATCCTAAGTTTTTGTTTTTGTGTGTGTTTGTGTAAAACTATGTGTTTTTACTAAAAATAGTGCATAAAGAAAAAAAATTACAAAATATAAAAATTTAACCCAAGAAAATTGTATGTGAAACAGTGAATTTTGGCTCAACAAAAATTGACTAATAAAAAAAAAATCCAAAAACACAAAGAATGACAATATTTTCATAATACCTTTATAATTTTGTTATATTTTACTTTGACTTATAAAGATTTGATATCTAGCAGTTGTGAAAATATTGTGACGACAACAAAATGTCTTAACATTTTCATAATAGAAATTTTATGTTCACAACATTTTTATTACAAATCATAAATAGTAGGTTGTTACAAGTTGTTATTGGTGGAAAAAAAAGTAAATTCATTGGTAAGTTTAAATTAAAATAACAATTTACTATCTAAGATTTGTTATGAAAATATTATGAAAAATGTTGTAAATGTAGCACTTTTTTTCATAATACCTTTATTTTTAGTTGTAATTAGTTCCAATATGATATTTTATTATTTTATTCTAACATATAAAGAATTAATATCTCAACAATTGTGGAAATATTGTGGCAATTTGTTGTGTTAATATATTATTATTATTATATAAACAAGTTCAACGGATGGTATTACCACAAAAAAATAATAATAATAAAATAAAAATAAGAGGAGAAGAAGAAGGCAAGTGTATCAGTGGGAATTGAACAACTCTTAAACCAAAACACTCTATCACTATCACCACATATAAATATTTAAAAGAGGAAAAACTGAAATGAGTAAGAAAAGTGGTATGAATGGTAAATATGTTTTAAAAAAATAATTAAAAAAGAAAAAGAAAGAAAGAAGGCCAGCTCTTGTGAAACGGTGAGTTTATGCTCACCAAAGGCCAAAAACACTGTAGAAGTGTCTTTGCTCTATATCAAGTTTTGTTTTGTTAAATTGTGGCTTTTTGCTTTTTTAAAACAAAGCACACCGTTTTGGCTTAGAAAATAGACAAAAACTTGACTTAACCAAACCAAAGCACTGTAGATATAGACATTGACACTTTTTATATAGACTAGTTAGGGTGGCTTGTGCAAGGCATGTGCTACATCATTTATAGAAGTATAAAACTATATATATAAAAATGTATGTCATACAAAGTTAATCTCATTGATATAAAAATTTTGATCATACATAAAATTGGGGTAGCTATTTAACATATAAATAACTATTTTACTATAATAATTTCTTAGTACTTATTTGCTAAAGGTACTATCCACACTAAAAACTTTAAGAATGATAATGAATATCATCACTTTCCAACAAAAAGCAACTGAGTTTTGCTAAGACATTGTCACTGTATTTATATTTTCATAATGAATGATGTCATATATATGCTACAATTGAAACTTTTCATCAAATACCTTTAACCATACACAATGAAACTTTTTTCATTCATACTTTCTTCTTTATATACAAGTTTAGGTGCAATATTTAGCTTACTTAGTTTTTAATGAACACTCATATAGGCAAGAAAAGAAACAAGAAAGAAAGAAAAAACAAAACAAAACAAAAAGACGAGTCATTGAATCACCTTATATCACCATTCCAACTTTCTAAGCATTAGTACCAACTAAATTCAAAATATGTGAAGAACATTTTTAGAATATTAAAATTTAGTGGAACTATTTTAGACATTACACGATGTAATATTTTAAAAATCATAAGCTTTCATTAGAGTTTAACTAAAAGAATAACAATATGACATATTTGTTATTTTCCAAAATATTATGGGAAAAATTGCTTTATTTTAAAGTTTAAGGAGGAATTGTGAACTGCTACACGCATGAAGGATGAAAAGTGTTTTTATCCTAAGTTTTTTTTTTTTTTTTTTTTTTATGGTTTTTACTTAAGATGGTACATAAAAATAAAAATACAAAAAATCAACCCAAGGAAAATATATGTGAAATAGTGAATTTCGGCTCAACAAAGTTGACCAAACCAAAAAAAAAAAAAAGAAACACAACATAAAGTACAATATTTTCATAATATCTTTATAATTTTGTTATATTTTTTTGTCTCGTAAAGAATTGACACTTTAACAGTTGTGAAAAAATTATAACGACAACAAAATATCTTAATATTTTTGCAAGAGAAATGCTATATCTATAACGTTTTTACAACTAATCTTAAGTAATAGGTATTACGGGTTTTGTTGGTAAACAAAAAAGTAATTTAATTGTTAAGTTTAAATTATAACCAATAATAATTTACTTGTTATGAAAATGTTCTAAAAATGTTGCGGATGTCACACTTTTTTCTTCATAATACCTTTATTTTTAGTTATAGTTGATTCCAGTATGATATTTTATTATTTATTTTGGCCTATAAAGAATTAACACCTCAAAATTTGTGAAAATATTATGGCTATTTGTTGTGTTAATTTTTTTTTAAGGTTACAGCTCATATATACATTAAAAAATAAATAAAAAGCTTGTTCAATTGGTGATGTTAGCCAAAAAAAAGAAGAAGAAAAGAAATAAATAAATAAATAAAGCTAGTGAAACAGTGAGAATTGAATAGACCAAATCCATGTCCCCCTCCCAAAAAAAAAAAAAAGAAAAAAAAAAAAACCAATGAAACAGTGAGAATTGAATAAACCAAACTTACGCCCACCATGTCCCTGTAGCTTTACGTATAGACTCTTTTTATATATAGATACAACGTCATTTGCAGCGCTATGTGTACCTTTGGTAATAATGTCTGTGTTTATTTTTCTGTTGTACAATCTTCTTTCTGTATTTGAAAATTTTCATCCTATGGTCAATTTCTTGATCTCATGTACCAACAGAAATGTTTTCTATTGCATAAAACAGAGAAATTTGAATTCAATATTCTTAGCAGCCACAGTGATTAACAACATTTTCCCCCTTCTACAGATCCTGTTGTTGAAAAATTGAAATTAAAAGAAATTTCAGAAGATTCACGTAAGATTATCCCTGTAAAACGACCTGACAAAGGAGGCGAGCTTGCTATACGGACTGTTGGACTTCGCGCCAATCATTTTCCTGTAAAATTCAACCCAAATACTACTATAATGCACTATGTTGTTGATGTCCAACTGGCGGTGCCCCCCAAGAATGGTCGACCTGTGAGAATATCAAAATCTGTTCTTTCAGAAATTAGAAACAAATTATCTTCTGATGATCCTGAACAATTTCCCTTGTCAAAGACTGTATATGATGGTGAGAAGAACATATTCAGTGTTGTACCATTGCCTACTGGAAAATTTAATGTGGAAGTCCATGCGGGAGAAGACATGAAGGGTGGTGATTCATATGTAGTTACCATAAATCTTGTGAATGAGATCAAGTTTGGCAAGTTGAAGGATTACTTAAATGAACAGCTCTTGTCAATCCCCCGAGATGTATTACAAGGAATGGATGTTGTAATGAGGGAGAATCCATCTAGGTACATGATCCCTTTTGGGCGGAGTTTTTACCCTAGAGAGCCTAGGGAAGGAGATGATCTTGGGTGGGGCATCACAGCATCTAGAGGATTTCAACATAGCCTAAAGCTCACGTCCCAGGGTCTAGCACAGTGTGTGAACTCCTCAGTTCTGGCATTTCGGAAGAAAATGTCAGTTCTAGATTTCCTCTGGGAGCATATTCCAAACTTTGATATAAATAATTTCCAAAGGTTTAGGAGAGATGTAGAGGATGCTTTGGGGGGACTGAAAGTTACCGTGACGCATTGGAAAAACAAACAGAAATACATAATTCGGGGGTTAACGAGGGAGAATACACAGGAATATTCATTCAGTCAGGAAGGCCCAGATGGCCAGAATCCACCTAGGCAAGTTAGAATTGTTGACTATTTCAGGGAGAAATATGACAAGGATATTAAGTACAAGGATATTCCCTGCTTGGATTTAGGAAAAGCCAATAAAAAAAATGCTGTACCAATGGAGTTCTGTGTCTTAGTTGAGGGGCAAAGGTATCCAAAGGAGCGTTTGGATAGAAATGCGGGTACCAGGTTGAAGAACTTATCACTAGTGCCACCAAGGGTTAGGGAGAGAGAGATATGCAGCGTGGTACGCTCAGAAAATGGACCTTGTGGGTATGTGCATTCAAACTTCATTCTTTTTATTCTGATAGCATGTAATTAGCATGGAACTTCTATTGTTGCTTTATATGTTGATGCATTTAAGCAACAAATTAGGGTGCATGAGTGACATCAGTAATAGTACGTGGTTGTTTCACTATGATTGCACTTGAAAATAATGCTAAAATGATATAAATTTTGCACTTTTTTCATTTCGAGAATGGAGAAAATTGTTAGTAGCCTACTCTTTGCCATAGTTTAGCCATGAAAAGGGCTAAAAGCCTAAAACTTCACAGATTGTGCACTTGGCTTTCATGTTGTAATTATGAGTTTAATAATTATTAGCTTTTTATAATAATAAGTGCTGGTTCAAATGGCACTTCCACGTCTCACAAATGTGAGTAAAGGATGAGGTCCCGAGTCAAAGCCCGCCACATACATCATGCATGCATAACTTACAGTTACCGATAATAAAAAATCAATACTGTATTTTTTTTACTATGAACTCGTGCTGGCCACCTTCAATTATTACTAAGCAGTGACTTGAGCATCATTATTATTTTCTTTTTGACATTATTCGGTCACTACACCAACTATGAAAGGCATGTATGATGATTGAAGTGTGAGTAATGTAGAGCTAAATGGATTATTTACAACTAAGTAACCTGCTATTACTGGACTAATAAATGTGGAGCAGATAAACCTTGTATCTCCTATATCATGCTTATCTTCTGATAGATGAAAATAGAAAAGCTTGAGACATTTGGCCGAGTACAAAGCTTATAAAAAAATGTTTTATATTCTATATCTTAAGATTTAAAGATTTAGGATTCATTAGTTGACATGGATTTCCTTACAATAATTGATTGCATCAAATCGCTTGATGCAGTTTAAATAATGCTGTGATGATGTTATTTATTTATTTATTTAATATTATTAGATTTGTTATGTTCCATTGGCAGTGGAGGAATAGCTCAAAATTTTGGAATGGAAGTAAACACAAGCATGACAAGAGTTAGAGGACGTGTTCTTGGGCCACCTGTGTTGAAGCTAGGTGCTCAGAATGGCAAAGTGACAAAGGTAACAGTTGACGAAGAGAAATGCCAGTGGAATCTTGTTAAAAAATCGGTTGTGGAAGGCAAAAGAATTGACCGATGGGGTGTTATTGACTTCAGCTCTAATGATTATAAATCGAGGCTGAATCCTGATTTTTTCATTCCAAAGCTTATCAATCGATGCATAAATCTGGGGATCCACATGGAGGAGCCTCTCATATATAAGTGCACTTCAATGAATAAACTCTCAAGGGTTGATGTGTTGCTTGAACTACTTGAAAGTGTTAAGGAAGAGGCTTATAAAAAAGGCAAAGCTCATTTACAAATTCTTCTTTGTGTGATGTCTAGGAGGGATCCTGGTTACAAATATTTGAAGTGGATCTCTGAGACCAAGGTTGGTATAGTGACGCAGTGTTGTCTGTCCACTTGCAAAGCGAATGACCAGTATTTTGCAAATCTTGCTACCAAGATGAATGCCAAGCTCGGAGGCTGTAATGTAGAGCTTAATGATCCGCTCCCCCATTTTGGAGGCGAAGGCCATGTAATGTTCGTGGGGGCTGACGTTAATCATCCTGGTGCTAGGGATTTTGCAAGTCCATCCATTGCAGCTGTTGTTGCTACCATGAACTGGCCTGCCGCAAATCGCTATGCAGCACGTGTCTGCCCACAACAACATCGGAAGGAGAGGATTCTGGATTTTGGAAATATGTGCTTGGAGCTTGTTCAATTGTATGCTCAGCTAAATAATAATGTCTTGCCAGACCATATTGTGGTCTTTCGTGATGGAGTAAGTGAGGGCCAATTTGAAATGGTTCTCAATGAGGAGTTGCTAGATCTGAAGATGGCACTGCAAAAAATCAAGAAGTCCCCAGTCATCACACTTATTGTAGCCCAAAAGCGACACCAGACTCGTCTATTTCTGGAGAACGAGAGGGATGGGGGTTCCACAGGCAATGTGTCTCCTGGCACGGTTGTGGACACAACAATTGTTCACCCATTTGAGTTTGATTTCTGTCTTTGTAGCCACTATGGAAGCCTTGGGACAAGCAAGCCCACACACTACTATGTCCTCTGGGACGAGCATGGATTTACTTCTGATGAATTGCAGAAGCTCATATACCACATGTGCTTCACCTTTGCTCGGTGCACTAAACCTATATCACTGGTCCCACCGGTGTACTATGCTGACCTTGCTGCCTATAGAGGGCGACTATACTACGAGGCAGTGGTGGAAGGGCAATCTCCAGCTTCAGCAACATCCACTTCTTCATCATCAACATCATCATCTCTGTTTTCAGAAGAATCACTTGATCCAAATTTTTTCAAGTTGCATGCAGACCTGGAAAATATAATGTTTTTTGTCTAAACTGCTGTATCATGGCCCCATGTTCTCCTTCTCTTTTCACAAAGGGGGTGAGGAGATAGACAGTTGCTGTCTTGACCATGGCCGACGCCCTCCTTAATTTCCTATGTGAACTAGTAAAGATGTTTATGCATGAATCTAATGGGTTATTAGTTGCTTTTTTTTCTTTTCTTTTTTCTAGTTGAAGGCAATGGAGATTGAACCCAGCAAATGGGTTACAATTCTCAGTCTGTCATGCCATCCGTTTCCTCTAAAGACAGATGGCTTGTTTGGATGATTTATTGTAATAATTTGGTTATGTTCGAGTCTTAATCTGTCATCTCTGTGTTTCCTAGTTGTCATGGATTGTGCAGTGGAACCTCACTCATCTGTATGAATAGACAGGGATTGAATTTTTGTGGTTTTCATATTTGGTTTTTAAATGTGTTTGGGTTTTTGGAGTCGGTGTGGTCTTCTTTAACGTGCTCTTTTTTTTCTTTTTTTTTTTTTTACGTGTTATGTGACGTGAAGAAACGCATTGCAATGATTTGACTTGTGTACGGATAAAATTTTGATGTTTGGCATCATATATATATATATATATATATTTACTACTATTTTTAGGATTTCTCCGGTTTAAACTTCTAATTTTTCTACTTTTAAATTCATTCCTACTTGGACTCTTATAAATATGTAAAATTTAAAATTTAAAAACTCATAAATTTTAGCTAAATAAAAATGTAGTTCCATGTTTTACAGATTTGGTCCTAAATTTTCGATTTTAAAAAAAATTATCCGGTGCTAAATCTGTATGTTTATTTGTTTTAAACTGTTAATCCGTTACTCTCGTCTCATTTTTTGTGCAAATTAAAAATAAAAATAAAAAACAAAAACAATGCAAATATAAAATAATACAGTAAAAACATAAAATAAATATATAAATAAATAAAAAACCAACGGGTATAAGCACATACAAATGAGTCCAAATCTCAATTATGATTTTTCCTTCTTCCTTGAATTAGAGGGACTCAGTGAGTCTCATCCCAAAGCGGTCCCGGCCCACGTTAAGTTGCAGTTGCGTCTAACAAGGCCTAAGATATCATAGTGCATGTGGGTCAGAAGATTGTATTCCAAATTGAGCCCATTTCTTGCTAAGGCTCACCCAGTACTCTACATTCTCAAATTAGGGCTTGCTTTCTAGCCTGCGATTGGTCATGGATCACATTCTACAACCCTTTAGTCGCATATATTTAAAAATTATTTTGCTACAGTATTTTTAGCAATAATAAATTTTCAGCAACAATAAATTGTATCCAAACGGACCCCATATACTCAAGTTCCACTAAAAATCAAGTTTCACAAACTCAAGATACATATAGTACTCAAGTTCTAGAACATCAAGTTTTCAGGTAGAGAGTTATGCCCTGTTTTTGAAAAAAAAAAAAAAAAAACACTCAGTGAAACTCGAGTCTATAAAACTCGGGTTCCACTGGGATTTTTTTTTTTTTTTTTTTTAAACACGCAAGCAAACCAAAAATAGAGACAAAACAAAAACACACACTTACAGCAGGGTAAACCAAAAACAAAGATGAGAGGCAAAGAAGCTGAGAATGTAAATGCACTTAAATTACATCAACAGGCGTTCTCAATAGGCACTAAACTATAGAAACTGTTTTTTGCCTGCATAAACATAGTTGCATTATAATGTTAATGCACTTAAATTACATCAAAAGGCATTCTCAATCTATCAACATTCTAAACATGTCCAACTAGGCTTAATTTGTAGTTCTAATCGTACTACTCAAATTACGAACTTGAGACAAGTACACTGGATAGAGAATAATTAGATTACAAGTACATTTAGCAAAAACCAAAAAGTTAATTGTGCCAATACAATGTAGTCAATTTTGATAAGATCGATGGTCAGTACAACAAAAACGTCGTCCATAGAAGCATGCCTAAAAAACATAGAATAATAACGTTAGGAGACAAGATAGTAAACATTAGATAAACATAGAATCAACTATAATTATTTAATTGATCCAGAACTTTTTGCCATGTATCACCTACTAGTTTGGAACATGGACGCTTGTGGAAGCGCCATGGCACTCCAGACATTTTCTGCATTTATGCCCAAAAACATGAAATAATCCACATGTCTGCTTGGGTTGACTCTCTATCAAATCTGCATCCTCCCTTCACCTTCCCTATTCTCAATCCTTATTCTTGACTCCATCCATCTCATTCCTTATTCTTGACTTCACTGGTCAACCTTTGGCCCGTAATAGTTCTGGATTAGGCAACCAGTTTGGCCCCATAGCATCTCTCCACAATGACTTGACTTAGGAACTGCAAATGCGTGTGAATAAGTGTTAATGGCTGTGGACGACTAAATTTCTCGGTTCGAAATAAGTCAAACAAGTAAAATAATGTCACAAATGCGAATTTGTATTGAATATATGTGTGGTACAATTCTCTGTAATTACAAAAGAGTGATCCTCTGATTCGATCTCCTTGAAAGATTTGTTAATTGGATTTGTGGTAATGTGATTTTCACTTGAACACAAAGTATCCTTCAATTTGGTTGAAGGATGGATCGAAGATTGTTGAAATGGAATTACAATGAATCTGTTAAGTTCTTGGTGAACCAAGAACTATTAAGGAAGAAAATGGTTACTTCGAGGGTAACTAACCTCCAGAAACAGAGAAAATGGAGAGAGAGATTAGAGAGAAACAAGAACAAGAAAGTAGCAACTGAATGATTTTACTTATCCTTTTCCAATGTTAGTTACAGAATTATATACCCCAAATCATCCCATGCATTCCCTCAGAACTAACAACCCAAACAACTAACTCTACTAACTGATCTGCCAGCTCACACGCCAGCTCTTCACTAACAACTAACTCTACTAACTGATTTGCCAGCTCATATGCCAACTCATCAGCTAACAACTAACATATCCTACAATATAATCCTCACACATGCTCGGGTTCCTAACAACTACCCTCCCATCAAAACAGCTTGCCCTCAAGATGGGGAATTGTTGCTGAAGTGTCAAAAGATCCTCCCACGTGGCATCATCAGATGAACAGCCATGCCACTGAACCAACAACTGAGTGATAGTCCTTCTGCGCAACTGAATAGTCCTGGTCTGCAGAATGGCCACAGGTTCAGGTGCCAGAATTCCTTGAGAAGTGATAGAAGGTAAACTAGGAAGAGGGGCAGAATTGTGGCCTAATTTAGCCTTCAAACAAGAAACATGGAATACTGGGTGAATACAAGAACTAGAAGGGAGGTCCAACCTATAAGCAACTGGTCCAACCTTCTGTAAGATCTTAAAAGGACCAAAGAACCGAGGAGATAGTTTATGGGAGGCCCTATAAGCTACAGATTGCTGCTTGTAAGGCTGAAGTCTTAAGTACACCCATTCCCCAATCTGAAATTCCCTCTCAGTTCTATGCAAATCACTTTGTTGTTTCATCCTTGCTTGAGCATCAACCAAATTCTGCTTGAGTAAGGACAAAATCTGCTGTCTTGACTGAAGCAAAGAGTCAACAGCAGCTACCTGAGTAGTGCCTGGAATATAATCCAGCAGTCTAGGTGGAGCAATGCCATAGAGAGCCTCAAAAGGAGTAAGCTTAGTTGCAGTGTGGTAATTTGTATTAAACCAAAACTCCGCCAAATACAGCCAATCATACCACTCTGAAGGTCTGTCAGCAGAGAATGATCGAAGATAATGCTCTAAACTTTTGTTTACAACCTCAGTCTGCCCATCCGTTTGTGGGTGGTAAGCAGTAGACATTGCAAGTTGAACACCCTGAAGCCTCATCAATTCTGCCCCAAATTTAGCAGTGAACACCGGATCTCGATCAGAAACTAAGGAAGTAGGCAGCCCATGAAGCTTAAAAATGTGCTGAGCAAACAAGTGAGCAACCTTAGCTGCAGAGTAGGGATGAGAGAGAGCAATGAAATGCACATACTTGGTAAGCCTATCAACAACCACCATAATGACATCCATTCTTTGAGACCGAGGTAAACCATCGATAAAATCCATACTCACAGCTGACCAAGGCTTGTCAGGAATGGGTAATGGCTGTAATAGTCCAGCTGGATGGCAGGTCTCAGACTTCATTTGTTGACATACATCACATTCCTTAATATGGAGCTTCAAATCAGCTTTCATTCCATGCCAGAAAAAATCTTGCTTTAGCCTATGGTAAGACTTGAGAAAACCAGCATGTCCACCTAAAGGGCTGTCATGTACCAAATGAAGAACCTTGGGCTTCAAAGCACAAGTAGGCCATAGAAATACTCTACCCTTGTATAGGAGTAGACCATTATGCAAGGAAAAAGACTTAGGACAATTGGTCTCAGTCTGCAACTGCATAAGAATCTGTTGAACTTCACAGGAGGAACTATAGCTAGCCTTTAAGTCATCAATCCAAGTAGGACAAGGGAAGGAAATCAAACACAAAGAAGCTGGATGAGAACCTTGGTCCTCCTCACCCCTCACAGCAACATCCACCTTCCTAGAAAGGCCATCAGCAACTCTATTTTCACACCCCTTTTTGTACTCCACAACAAACAAGTAACCCAAGAGCTTAGCCAACCACTTTTGCTGAGCTGGGGTAGCAATCCTTTGCTCCAA